>NC_056729.1:527597073-527722073 GCF_019279795.1 Protopterus annectens
CATGAGGAGCCTTTTTGCCCTTGACAAGGTCCTTCCTTCACCAAGAATTATGCCACAATATAGAGACAAGATGATCAGCTTTAACAATTGGCTTAATGTCTGGTGTCATTCAAAGGGGATCCAGTGTCTGTCTGCCTGGGATGACATGCTTGACAAGCCACGCTGCTTCACAAGGGACGGCTTGCACCTGTCACCCCTGGGATTCCGGATATTGGCTAAGGCTCTTGCCACCCCCATAGTGCCTTTTTTAGGCAAGGCTCAAATTCTAAACCTACCACCCTAGAAAAAAAAATGGAAAGAAACTGAGGGTAATGCTGCTCAATGCCAGAAGTCTAAATCTCAGAATGCACGCACTCGAGGCCCTTCTCAGTATGGAGAACATCGATGTCTGTGCTGTAACTGAAACCTAGTTCAAGGCTCCTGAGAGCACCCCGGCACTATTAGGTTTTACCTCATATCATGCGTTCCAGCCCCAAAACCCGGACCACACCACAAAAGGAGGGGGTGTATCCATATTCATAAAGGATACCCACACCTCCAGGTTGGTGGCAACGCACGAAGCTTCGAAACCATCCAGGTGCAACTAACCATAGGCAAAACTGCTCTACAAATTGTAGCATGCTACAGGCCACCCTCTCAAACTCAGGAACCCCACACAGCCTTCCTGAAGACACTGGAGGGTATAAATGTATCTCCAAACACCATCATATTGGGTGACTTCAACTACCCGAATATAGACTGGGAACATTACTCAAGCCCTAACTTTCTAGCGCAACGGTTCCTGGAGTTCATAAATTCAAATGCCATGGAACAGCTAGTCACTGTTCCCATGAGAGTAGAAAATATACTAGATCTCATTATCACAAACATGGGGACAAAATGCTCCACACCGGAAGTATATCCCTCATTGGTGAGATCTGATCATAAACTAATCTCACTGGAAATCCACATCCCGCCCCCACCCCAAACAAAAAAGACCACAGTGAAGAACTTCTCTAAAGCAAACTTCACACTACTCAAGACTGGTGTGGTATCCTTCAAGGCCCCTGAGACAGTGGAAACCACAACCCAAGCTGCAGAAGCCCTTACAAATGCCTTCTATGAACACCTCCAGGACTGCATGGATCAGGCAATCCCAAATAAAACCAAGACTCTTTCCACAAAGGGCAAACGTCCAGTCTGGTGGACCCCAGCTATTAACAAACTTTACAATAAGAGGAGAAAGCTATTACATGATAGAACAAAATCCATAAAAGGGAAGTCACCCCTGATCATTATTAGTAAAAAAATACGAGCACTCATAAAATCAACTAAGGCCAATTTTGAGAGAAAAATTGCCATGGATTCAAAGGACAATCATAAGGCCTTTTTCAGCTATGTTAGGAACCTGGGTGGAAACTCCCAGACATGCTCAGAATTAGTCCAAAATGATACAAAAATCACTGAACCCACAGACATTGCCAACATACTGGCAGACAGGTTCAGTGCAAACTTCACCCCCCTCTCCCCCCCTAAAGGAGAGATAACTATCCCAGCGGAGTGTAGTCTCCCAGACATCTCAAATGCGCAGGTGAAAGCTGCTCTCTCTAAAGCTAAAAACACAGCATCAATGGGACCGGATGGTGTCCCCGGCTGTGTGCTACATGAGCTAAATGAGGAATTAAACCCGCACATAAGGCAGCTTTTTAATCTCAGCCTTACCACAGGATACGTGCCCAAGGAGTGGCATACGGCAACTGTGGTCCCACTCCACAAAGGTGGTGCCTCTATGGACCCTGGTAATTACCGCCCCATAAGCTTAACAAGTCTAGTCTGAAAAGCTATGGAGCGGATCATAATGGAGCTCATAAACAAAGATATAGGGGACTTGCAGACATTGGACCCGACCCAGTTTGGCTTCGTCAAGGGAAGATCATGCCTTTTGAACTTGGTCGACTTCTTTGAAACAGTCACCAAGGCCATTGATGAGGGAAAGGCAGTCCATACAGCCTACCTTGACCTTGCAAAGGCTTTCGACACAATACCCCACTCAGGTATTGTAGAAAAACTTACCAGCTTAAATGTAAACCCATATGTCACAAGATGGGTTGCAAACTGGCTTAAGGACAGAACCCACAGGGTTAGAGTTGCTGGCGCTATGTCAGACTCCAAGCCGGTCACAAGTGGTGTCCCACAGGGCTCGGTCCTTGGCCCCCTATTGTTTGGCATCTACTTCTCAGAAGTACAGGCCAACATGGGAAGACTTTGGCTGACAAAGTTTGCAGACGACTGCAAACTGGGCGCCATAGTGGAAAGTGCATCGGACACGGATATCCTTCAGAAGGGACTCACGGAAACAGATAGCTGGTGCCAGAGCCATGGCCTGAAGTTAAACGCCAAAAAATGTATAGTCATACCCTTTGGGAAAAACAAGGTAACCCCAAGCTACCATATAGGTGGCAATCCACTAAGCACAGAAGAGGTTATCAGGGACCTGGGGACCCAGGTTGACAGTGGCCTTTCTTTTGACACTCATGTTGCTAAAGTGGTTAGAAAGACCTTCTACATTGCCCACCTGATCATGAAGGGATTCACATCCAGATCTAGTGAGGTCATTGTTCCCCTGTACTCTTCACTTATCAGACCAATGATTGAGTACAATGCCCCATTCGGGATGTATCTCGCTCGACATCTGCAGCAATTGGAGAAACACCAAAAGTTTCTCACCAAAAGGATAAAGGGACTCCAAAATCTGTCATATGCTGCCAGATTGAAGAAACTCCAGCTCTATTCAGTCGCATACCGTCTGCTCAGAGGTGACATGTGCCTGACATACAAGGCCATGTCCAACCCAGAGTTAATGGACATGCTCCACCTCAAAAAATCCAAATCCACCAAAACCACTAGAGCAAGTGACTTAAACCTTAGCACGGATATAAATAGGATGTGCTGGAGGGATAGATTTATCACTCAGAGACTCCCTATGCTGTGGAATAGAGTCCCGGTCCATGTGAGGCAGAGCACCTCGCTGGCTCTGTTCAAGAGAAATCTTGACCTGTGGATGGGAGATCATAGGTTTACCCCGGGAATCATCTCTGTGTCACTGCTGGACAGAGGCACAACAAACTAATGGGTACAGTATTTTTTCATATAAGGGGTGGCGTAAGCCACAAAAATTCAGGCTAGGCTTATAAATGCCTTGGGGCAGATAGCCTAGTATAAACCTATGAACCTATGAACCAAAGAATTTAGCAGTAAGAATACATCTATGGTATACATTTCTTTTTTGGCTAATTACAGTACAAGCTGGGTGATTTATTTGGCCACTTGTATATGCTCTGCGTTTTATGTGGGCCAAACATCAAGACCTTTGAAATTCAGAATAGGGGAGCGCATGCATGATAATAGACATAAAAAGCAATCCAATGCCCTATATAAACACACTTTAAACATAGTACTTCAGTATTCAGATTTACTATTATTGATCATATTATAGGGAATTGTAGGGATAAAGTTGGTTGGGACAGCATTTTTAATATTAAGGAGAAAAAAATGGATAATTAAACTAGGGGGACTTTTCCCTCCTGGTCTAAATGAATATTTATGAATTAACCAATAGGAATGTTTGTTGGCACTTGCCTTTGGCTTTATAAGAAGGACCGTTTGGTTCTAGGTTTTGTTTTCTATTTTGTCTTCCACTGAAGAAGACTATTAAGCCGAAACCAGTTTAGTTTGGGGGTTGGGATATGTATTTTTGTCCCTTCACCCATGTTGTTATATTTTTTATGCATTAAACTATGCTAAACCACACATTTTGTGCTGGCTCTGGTTTATTTTGACTCTGGTGGGAGAGAATCTGGCACAGCAAGTTGGTACATGCCTGATATATGTGGGTCTGTAGAGGTTAACAAAGACTGGCACCAATACACCTGGCTCAGTCAGTTTATACAGTGGCACAGGCAGCAGTGCTAAGACTAGAGGGTACAGCCCCCTCTCCCAATTGAGTGGGCTGCAGAGATCCAAGATGAATGTCTGGCATTGCCTATATTTAGAGTAGTATTCCATCTATGTCATCTCCAGGTGTGCATACATATAACTGGGGAAAAGTGTCTAGGTGGTCATCATTAACTTGAATCCAGAAAATTCCCTGACCTGGTCTTACCTGTGATATCAACTAGCAAATGTGCAGGACTATGGTTCAGCCATTGACTCCCACTAATCAGATCATGTCAGAGATTCCTGGTGTGCTGCATAGACTGTGTGAAGATGTTTAACCATGCAGGGACTGCAGAACATTCTGCACCACAGTCAGAAAGCTACCACATAATGGGACATGGAGCAGATACAACTGTTGAGGTAATGGGAAAACACATCCCATGAGTGCATCCATGTGGCTGTGGGGAACTGACCTCTATGGTCATGCTAGGAGGCAGTTGCATAACCATACACAAGGCTAATATAGATGGCACACACCACTCCCAAGATGGCCATATTGTTCACACTATCCATCGATGCCTTCATCTCTAGGTTTGGATGCCATCCTGAATATGGTTGATACTTACCTGGATCCAGTGTAGTCTCCACTAATTTAGCTCAAATGTAACTTTCACTTCTGGCCATTGGCATTCTCATAACCATTGCCAATAATTGCCTGGCTCCACTGTAGGCACATCCCACCAAACAACCCACTCAGGATCCTGCAGTTCAGTGCTGGCCCACTCCTCTGTAGCCTTAATTTAACCAATACATATTCATGCCTGAACATGGTATAGTAAACAGCATCATCTGCTTCAACACTATGAGTGGTGCCATAGCAACATTCCTGTACATGAGTCCAACATGCTATGCCATTTTCTGAGCCAGGTTCCTTCATACCTGGCACTGCAGGTCCACATGGTACACCAGTCAGTGTTTCACCCCTATAAGCACCACCCTATCACTGAAGTAAGTAATCCATGACACCTCACAACCTCCTGGCCATATGCATGGTTACTGTAGACACCAACCATAACCCATCTATCTATACTAGCATTGCTGTCACCTGTTATGTAATCCCAACAGGGCAAATGAAGATACCTATGACCTGCCTACCCCTTTGTCCTCAGTGGGTATGATAATGTCTGAGTCACAGCTTGGCTGTATATGTACTGTAATGCATAGCCTGAGTGTGTTAATGCATGCATGAGTTTGCTTCTGTTTTTTTTTCTTTTCATGGACCGTAGTTGTTCACCTGATATGCCTCTTTGCCAGTGCTGTAGGGTACTGTACCCACCTCTATCTCTCATTAGGACCCAGATATCTCTCATTAGGACCCGTTTCAGCCATTTCCTATGGCAGCTTCTCACCTGGCTCCTCCTTCAGTGCTACTATAGGTTATGTCAGCCTGGCCTATAGCCTCCCTTTCTTGTATCAGATTTCATAGCACCTTGTTGTAAAGCATGGTATAGACCACTGATATCATGCTAGGTAACTGAATCATACTGCAGTGTAGCACCAGATAGATATTTCCTAGCAGCTGAATTAGACCTTCAGCAGTCTGAAAACATATTCAATGGTCTTTGCAGCAGTGTAGTGTTGTACACCATTTCTGCCACATCTGGAGAACATACCTCTCAACTGTCGAGATTTTCACAGAATGTCTAGATTTTTGCTTCATGTTTTTGGTTGGTTTCTCATAAAATTGTGGTTTTCTGAAAAACACTGGGAAATCATTGAGGGTTGAAACCAGAAAATAGTGACAGATATTTGAGTTTCAGATGTCATACCCTTCAAAAAAATCATGCTAAAGCAAAACCTGCTATTCTCTCAACTTTCTAAGTTTGTAGGAGCAATATTTAAAAACTGTCCCTATTTTTGGGCCTTGTCCCTCCATTATTTATGGCTTTGTCCAGATTTCTTGCCCTGAAAGGTTGAGAGTTATGCTGGGGAGTATAGATGGGAGTCATCAGTTATTGCACCAAGACATATCTAGCAACATCTGTAACACACAACAGCAGCATGGCCAGCATCTGCAACATACAAAGAACAAATACAATTAGTACTGGTGTCAAAGGAAAAAACTTCAAAGACCAATACACGTAAGGTTCAGTTAAGGCACATTTAATAACTTGCAGCAAGGAGACAAAAACATGCAAATACAAGATTTTGCCTAACTACTAACAGGAAGTATGCTATTCTTATACTGTTTTACAAGACATGGCCTTCTATGGCTGACGTAATCAAACACAACTTTCAGTATTGTTCTACAGCAGATGTTACTCAGATTTTCTGCTGACATGACTAGATTTGTGAGAAACTTTTTGAGAAAAATAACCTGACCTTGGTGGGCACTAACCCGTTACAGGCCCTTATTGTACAATTCTAATACATGTGTTACATTTCAAGGTACTTTTCTAACTCAGGCATAAGCAAATGTTGATTACAGTTCATATTTTCAAGCAGTCTTTGTTCTATTTATCTATAGCTTCTACAGCTGTGTATTTTCTCACAGCACAAGCGGAACTTCTTGTCTAAGCCTCATAACATTTATACAAGTAGTATTGTTCTATTCATTATTTTCCTAACACAAGCAGAAATCATATGCTTCTCAGTAAATTTCCAAGCATAAAAAGATTTTAGCTGACAATACAAGGTCAGAAAGCATCTGCAGTTTGTACAGATTTATGCAGTATGAAATAGAATAAATGTGTTAACCCTTTTCAAGCTCTAAATGCACTAAGCATATTACTAATACACACATTAATACATATTTAGCCACTGAAGGACATAAAATAAACAAAAATAAAGTGCAGCTTTGGAAAAAACAAGTTAAATACCTAGGATATGTAATATCCAAAGAGGGTAGGACATTAGATGAGGACAGAAAAATAGCGATAGGGAAAAAGGACAAGAGAAATGCCCAGGGAAACAAACAATCTGATCAGCGATCAGAGTACTTTGAAGGGCGAAAGAAAAGGGGTGAATGTTTCAAATGCGGTAAAAAGGGACACTTGGCAAGGGATTGCAAGAAAAACAAGAAGGCAACCACGGAAGACAAGGAGGGTGAGGACTGACTATATGATAGTCAGGAATCACTAGAAGGGGATAGCAGAGATATGACAAATGAGAATGTGATAGAGGGAGTAGAGAGTGTGACAGAAGAAATAGAGGAAGTGCAGGAAGTCACAGATAGTGAAGGAAATTAAATATTGGATTTAGCTTTATTGAGCTTAGAGCTCTATTTAGCAGACACAAAACCAGAAGTTACAGTCCTGGTAGAAGGGAGGGAAGTCAGATTCTTGTGTGAGTCAGGGGCATCATGGACCCTGATACATCCCTCCAACCTCCAAACTGCCAGAGAACTCAGAGTCACCTGATTACATACTAGTGAAAGCAGCTAATGGACAGCTGTATCAGGAGCCCCTCTCCCATAATATTGCAATAACTGATCCTGTTTCAGGATTGACCCAGAAAAGTAAAATTGTTGTTTCTGCAAAGTGCCCAGTGAATCTCTTGGGCAGAGACCTTATGCAGCTATTTAGTATAGCAGTAGTTCCGACTATGCAGGGTATGGAAGCACAGCGACAAATTGATACCTTTGCAGTGCAATCGGAGGGTGAAATGTTTCATTGGTACAGCCAGGACTTGGTTGCGACTGGTCCAGGGGCAGTGACTGAAGAATTGATGAATGTAGCCATCAGCAGGTTCCCCTCCCTTGACATTGATAAACAGCATTTGTTGCACTGTACTCTGTATTATTGTAACACACCAGGACCTGATAAGGAATATGAGCAAGAATTGTTTAGAAATTGTGCAAACAGATTGATATTACGTAATCTGTACTGGGACACAGAAGGGAACAGTGTAGCCAGCTGTTCATTGCCCCAGGAGTTCTTTGCACTCTATAAATCTAATCGAATACCACATGTTAGCTTAACTAAGGACAAGAATGTAAAATGGGTAGACTTAGGAGAAAAAGTCACGAGGTGGGAGAAGCAGACAGAGTTAGAACTGTCAGAACAGGGAGTACAAATGCAGAAGTTGAACTGGATAACTCAGACCCACCCAGCTGTACACTTGCAGTCTAGCAAGGACAGCTGATTAGCACTCCTATTAAAGGAGGAAGAGAATGCCTTACAGAATATACCAGAAACTCTCTGGTCAACAGGAAAATCAGATGTAGGACTTATTCGTACAGCGGGACCAGTTACTATTATGCCAAAGTCAGCATTTAGACCACAGAAAAGACAGTATCCCTTAAGAAAAGATGCAGAGCAGGAATCAAGCCTATTATAGTAGCTTTACTTAAGGAAGGGGTGCTGGTGGAATCTCCTGATTCACCATGTAACACACCCTTATTTCCTGTTAAGAAAGCGAATGGAGAATGGCGTATGGTCCAAGATTTACAAGCTGTAAATGATGCAGTAATACCAAGGGCACCTACGGTGCCAGACCCACACACCCTGTTGAATGATTTAAAACCTCAACAGAAATATTTTTCTGTGGTAGATATCAGCAATGCGTTCTTCTCGATACCAATACACCCTGACAGCCAGTATTGGTTTGCATTCACATTTCAGGGGAAAAGGTATACATATACGTGACTACCACATGGATATTGTGAAAGTCCGACAATATTCTCACAAGAAATGGCAAGTAACTTGATGGGATTTACCCCACCAAGAGGTAGTCAGATTTTGCTTTTTGTTGATATCCTGCTGGCGGCCCCCACCCAGCAAGATTGTAAAGAAGATACCATAGCGCTATTACAACTGGCCTCTTACCTATGTTCATGAGACTGGAGCTCCCTGGCCTCTGTGGGTGGAAATATGTGGACCTACTGACTAGATAACTCTGTGCGAAGTCACTTTACTTGAAACACTGGTATAGGTCACACATGTGTCAGATGTGGAATCATGGGAAGTCCCTGGAAGGAGCACAGACACATATATAGTACTCTCTGAACTGCATTCTACCTGACAGCTGATGAAGTAGAACCTTTCTGCATGATGTGCCAGATGCCTTGTGGAGCAGTTGGAGCTGTCATAGCCATGTAGGTGGAATTAATGGCTCCCTGAACCTCAGAGAAATGGGCTATAGCATGGAATGTTTGCACAGTGGTTCTTTCCACTGCTGTCTGTGGAAGCTAAGTATGTTCCTCAACATGCATCAGCATTACATCATGGAAGTAGTATAGGATTCATAAGGCCAAGGTCTGTGAAACTCCTGAAATGGGCCCTGTCAGACACTGAGAGGTCCCTCTAGTAAAGATGGTTAATGTTGCACAAACCCTTTAAGTCCATTGAACTAGGCAGTCCATGCATCCCCCTTGATACCATGTGAAGAAGTTACATGCCTACTAGCTTCTGTATGATGTCTGTGTACACACAGAAGCAGTTAACTATGTTGTGGTCATGGAGGTGATGGTTCATCAACCCTTAATGGACTCTTCTGCATTGTGGAGGGTGGTAGCAAATAACAGCATTGACACTGGCTCCCAATATAGATAATAACACATGATGACCAGCTAAAGGAGATGCTACTCAGCATTTTATCACAAATGACACCTGTTCAAGAACAAATAATTGACACAGATATGCGGATCACCTTGGCTTATGGCACAAATTGTATACATTTCTGAATTGTACCACCATATTTGCTTTCATCATTTCTATATGCAGTGTTTCTCATTACCATACTGCCACTCATTTGCACGTGATTACAAAGTCATTTGAATGTGATACATGCGACACTATTTTCCTGCAAGCATAGCCATGCAGTATGTGTCTATATCGCTCCTTCCAAGTGCATTCTGCTCATTTTGCTTAGTGTAGTGCACTGTTTGTTTCTAAAAACCTTCAAAATGTTTCCAAATTAATATTCATCGACATAATTTCAGACATGAAGTCATTATTAGACAGAAATTTGTAAAGATGACCAAGAGAAGACAAGTGAACTACTACCACATTTTCAGTTTTACTGTTGTATAGAGGTACAATGTAGTTAAGTGTGACTAATGGCCATGGCATTATTTTGAGTGCAAATGGTGATTATCATTTAAATCCCAGTCTCTCTTTGTTAGTTGACAACATCTCATGCTACAACTCTCAACCTGTTAGCACAAGAAATGTGGACAATGGCAAAAATAATGGGGAGGGGGACTACGGCCCAAAAGTAAGGACATATTTCAAATATTGCTGTTATAAACTTAGAACATTTCTTGAATAATACGCTTTGCATTGGCATTTTCTTGAAGGATATAAAGTCTGAAACTCAAATCTCTATCATTATTCAGTCAATCCTGAATGCTTTATCAGAAAACTTAAAATTTTATGAGGAACAGACCAAAAATATTAGGCAAAAATCTGGACAGTTGAGAGGTATGCCTTATACTCATCCTTATAACAGCATAATACCTGATTATGTGCATTCATGCATGCCTCCAGAGATTATAGAAAAAGAACTGGAACACAATTAGCTTTATTATATATACAATATACAAAATATTGACTTTTTCATGTTCTGTGAACATATAAGTATGCCAAGTGAACAAGACCTGTGGTCTGAGAAGTCTGCTGATGTATTGCAGATTGTGCCTAAGTACATGCCCCATCATCTAACCTTGATCAGTCCTTTCTAAGTTTTTCCTAAATATTCCTGACCCCCCAACATATGACTGTTTCTGCATTACATTTTGTTACTTGAAAAAATATTTTCTTTGGAATTATTATGTAAAATGTGAATGTTAGATTAACCTTTGGAATCAGAACTTCACCAATATAAACCTAGACTTTTGCTTGATTGTAGTATTGTGCAATGTGTTTTTTGTGACTAAAACAGGCTATGACTTTTGAGGCCGCTTTTATGGACATTTATTGCTTTGTTGTTGAATAATATGAACTTTGCCCATCCTTGCCTAATTCAGCAAGCCAACAATTGTATTTTTAAGGCAGATGCTGTTTTTCTGGAGTTAAGAGAAACAGAACATTGGGTGCACACACTGCCATACTGAATTCCCACTTTAATGCTTTGACATCAGTGAGCTTTCTGCCATAAGGCCTGTAGTATCCTGTCAGTAATTGCTGTTTGCTTAATGTTGAATTTCAGATAACTTAAATATTTCTTCTTTTATAACTGTACAAAGTAATGTGTTTAATTATCCCATATGTAGCTAGGTAATCTGTGATCCGCAGGTACATACTGGCTGGATTTTAGTGAAAACAATGCTGTGATAGTAAACTGACTTTTCATGCCACTTCCTTTTACAAATGTAGTAGATGTATTGCATTTATTTTTGTTTAGTTGGATTCTTTGCTGAGGCTAATTGTCTTGGAGGAAGGGGTAGGCCCAACGAGGCCCTCTCAACAACTACCCATCCCCATGGTTATAATACCTTTTTAGGTCGATTACCAAAAAAATGTTTACCTAACCCTCAGAAAGTGTCTTACATTCTCTGTCATATTCACAAACTAGTTCTGATAACTTATTTATCTCTCTTAATCTCTCTGTCTCACCTTCCTTATGTTATTAGCATTATTTACAAAATAACCTAACCTTAGACCTTTTCTGCCATTTATAGAAATAAAATGGTTCTATAATTGCAATAGTAAATGCTGATAGTATTACAAGTAAGTGTCCTCCTTTAACTTCAAACATGGCTTCAGTCCCTTACACCTACAGTATTAGGAATTGGGTTCATATTATGTTATCGAAAGATAATGTAATCAAATGGCTGAAACATTGAAACGGCCACATTTCGAAACTTTTATTGTGGGGGGGCTGCACCCCCCCCCACTAAATATATATTCCAACTCTGAGATCGCACTACAGTGAGGAAAGGGCAAATATCCCAATCGTCACTGTACTGAGATCCCACAATTCAAACCTCGAAATGCATCCGTTTCGATGTTTTGGCCATTCGATTACATTATCTTTTGATAACGTCATAGGAACCCTTAGGAATCACCACATCACAGCTTAGGTCACTTGATACTATTATCCATCTACTGGAAAAAGACTTTCAAGTCTTCCAAAGTGAGGGGCCTGGAATCAGGATTACTGGTGGAGTTACCCTACAATATAGCCCAAAAAATCCCTTGTTCACTTGCCTAATTCTCAAGCAATAGTGACATAAGAAGGTACTAGACCTAACTGGTTGTTTGTGAATGCCTCCTGGGATACTGCCAGGCTTTTAACTGGATTTGTTTATACCCCCTTTTTCAGCCACACCAGCTGGAGTACAGAACATAAAGCAACTGAAGTTCCATTTTACACTAAGCATAACTCCACTGCAGCGGGTGATTTCATCTTTCATTTTGATTGTAGTTCTATTGCAACACTGTAAAATAACCTGAGGCAGTATTTAAATAACTGAAGTAACACCCACTCTAGCAGACCTAATATCAAGACTTAAGCACTCCATTCTGGATTGAGTTCTGAGAAATGCCTTAGGAAAGTTTGCATACCATTTATTGAAGAGCCTCTGTTTAGTAAACACGGTTCAGTTTTCCTATATTAGTTTTCCTATATTATTCTGCCAGAAGAGATAGTGGATCTGGTACTGTTATTATAACTTGGTCATTCACATATAGTAAAACATATCACTGTTAATTGAACTAGAAGTCAAAGAATTGTCTAATTCCTTACCTGAAGATGACTGTAGTCTGTAGCTACAATTTACATTATAAATGTAATGTTCTTCTTTCCCCTACACAAGAAATCATTTCTGATAAGTGGAGATTCCACGGGACCCTCATTTCCTGGATTAAATCCAAAATTCATCAGACCATTTTTAAATGAAAGGAGACAGGGAACTTTTGTACATCACATAGCAATCCCTCCTCATGGTCTTAATCATGTCTTATCAGGAACTATATAAAATTAACAGAAAGGCAAAAAAAGGTTACCTTATCCAAAACAAGCCCCATTGTAGAACAATCTTTTAGTATTTTCATGTGAACTTAAAAATATTACAGACAGAACCAAACATCATTTGTTTCTTTCTTTCTAAATAAATAATCAAAGTGTGCCTTTTCCAGTCGATGCTCCTGATGCCTTTGTCTAACATGTCTAAATTAAGATAGATATTCTTTTCCCTTGCCATCTTTACCAGAAGAAAAAATAGAATTTTGAGTGGATTTCCTATTTCTCCTTTCAAAGATGACTCTGAAGGAAGTTAACCAGTGACAAAAACATATCCTGAAGCATCAATAACCTGGACTACATTGCCTTTACCCCAAATGTAATACCTTTATCAGCATACCTGCTGTTATACTAATATTTTCCAATAGTTTGACTTCTTTATTGATCTCTGTGGATCTCCAACCATCATTATTGTTCCCAAGACTAGCCCTGAATAAGTATATGAATCACACAATCCCATTTATTAGCCTTTTTGCCTTCCCAAAATCTGGGTGAAAACTACCTATACTTAACATTTATCTTAAGAAGTATGGTCTTGTATAAGAAGGAAGGGGTGAAATCTAAAGGAGGCACAGTTCAACCATTCCTCTGTTTTCTCTAATAGATGTTACAACTCAATAGACTCAGGCCTTTTTACTGGAGTTTTGTCTGCCAGCCTGACAAGGACATTTGTTTGGGCTTCTCACAAATCACAATTTGAAGTACAGGGTCATAGCCTAGACCAGAAGGTCATATGCTAGTTCCAAAAGTACAGTGTATATTAAATATTTAAGCATTAAAGTAGTGAAGCACTACACCATTTCCTCCCCATCATGTCTTGTGTTCCCCAAGGACCTGTGCAGGGGATATTACTTTTCATCACTTTCACAAACACCATATCATTAAAACAGCCTGAAGATGAGATGATGACTTATGTAGATAACCTAGCCTTATGGTCTGTATATAACTTTAAGGGCAATGGAAAGTAACATATCCAATTGCCTACATTTCTTACTTAACTGGTTTACCAATAAAAGGCAAAGGATCAACTTCCATAAAACTTAGTTTTTGCTTTTTAGCACATCAAGGCATTTCTTCTTAGGTAAGTCAGGGTGTTCGGTAACTGCTTCACTTGAGGGTAGTACTAAACAGGTCACTCTGTTTAGATACCTGATTCTCTGGCTTGACCCTCCCCCAACTTTGCTGAACATGTTAGCTTAAGTAACCAAAATGGGGGGTCTGTTAAACACTTACTCTAAAGTATTTCATTCCATTACCAAAGAAAGAGACTGTTCCATTGGAAAATGATTTCTTATTCTGATCTCGCAGTATAGAGTCCATCTTTTAGTTGTGATGTATGCATCTAATTTACATGTACTTCAAACAGTAGTACATAAGATATACAGGATTGTGTATAGTTCTCTTCACTGTGGGTTTACCAAAGGGAAATCACATTTCTTATTTATCTTTTTGCAGGTCCCACTTTTCAGACACCCTTATAGCCTTATTTGACAAGTTTTGCATGCGAACTACGGCCTGTCCCTTTGTAAATGGCTTAGTTTAAAAACTACATTAGGGCCTTGCATTTCCCTCCTGCATCTTCACTTACTCTCAGCCCTCCCTGGGCATCTTTAAGTTGCACCAGTCATGCATTTTCTATTTTTAAACTCCAAATCAGATTCATTGTTTCAGTCTTCATATGTGAGCGACATTCTTTCGAACATTTTCCTCAGAACCAAAGCCCTATTTATTCTTAAAATCCAAATATGTGTTTTCCTTTTGTGTAACATAATCAAAGTTTTCTTCTGATATTGTGATTACTCTGTTAATATATGCTCATATCAAAATAGAATCAAAAATTAACTATTACTATTTTATTTCTGTGGTGACTTGTGCTTCATTTTGAGCTAATGTATTTCATACAGATTATCTCTAACTAGTTGTGGCTGAGACAGTTCCTTATTGTTCAGCTTACATACCTGTAAAATAAATGAAATAAAATGAAATGCTTCTCTTTCAGCTGCAACTCATGTTCCCTCTTTCACTACTTCCATCCTTCTACATGAGTTCCATTGTTCTCAGTTTCTCGTAAGAAATCAGTGCATGATGATCATATCATTCCCTTTCTTTGTTTTCTTCTAATGTGTATATCCCTGGGTGTTTAGGTTTCTCTTCCTGTAAACCAGTCTCTCCACTTCCTTCAACATTTTGGTAATTTGGAATTTCAGACTTTGCTCCTAATTTACACCTTCCTCTAGTGGTGTTTCAGAAATGGACACGCTAATGCAGACGTGACCTGAGCAGATCAATTTCCCATCTCTGCATTCCACACTCTGTACTGTATATTCTAAGACCTGAGGGCTCTCCCTTTTACACTGAATAACACGATTCATTCATGGGATGATTATGCTCTCAGATTCTTTCTGTATTCCCTCCAGTTTAGTGTCATCTTCCCATGTATTTGTATTTTGAACTCAAATGCCAAAATTTATGTTCTTGAACTTTTTGCAGTGAAATGCAGCTTTCACTTACCTGCCTGCATAGTTGCCATCTACCTGCCTATGCACTCCAACTGAAGACCTCTCTTATCTCTGCCTTTGTTGATTGGCTTCTTTGTTTGTGACCTCTACACCAATCAATAAGCTTGTTTTGCTTCTATCCCAAGTGCAAAATCTGAGACAAAAATCCAGAGTTCCACTTTCAAAAATTGAGCCCATGGCACTCCATTGAGATTTCTCCTGAAAGTTCTCTCTGTAACTGCCACTAACTATTTTCAGTCTGATAGGCAGATTCCTATTGACTTCTTCACTTTTGGTCCTACAATATACATTTTAATTTTCGCAACAATATCCAGTGAACTACAGTTTCAGAAGCTGGTGATTATTAATAAGACACACTAAGACTCCTTTGTTGTGATATATACAGCAACAGACACACAGTTGTTTCTGTCCAGTCACTACCCACTTAAAGGATGCCCATACAATGAACAATGAAAATGTGATCTGCAGGAACTAATAGTTTAATATTATTTATTTATTTATTTTACATTTGCTGACCGGAGTGTCCGGCTGAGCTATTGCCCTTTTTCAGCCGAGGCCCAGGGAGGAAAGCTACAAAGATATACAATACAATAAAAATAGCAATACAGATACATTTCAATAAAAATAGCAGTAGAGAATTTTGGTAGTTAAAATACGTAAGCTACATACATGTATATTGTTGACATATAAAACAGATCTGTAAAAGGAAAAAACTTCTAAGACCAATTCACGTTAGGTTCAAGCAAGGCACCCTTTATTACTTGCAGCAAGGAGACAAAGCATGTAGGCACAAGGTTTGTCTGAATTACTGGTGATTAGTATGTTATTCTTATACAGTTATCTTCCTGTCACACAGAAAACATTACTATTCTATTGCTGACGTAGTTAGACACAGCTTTCTGTATGTTCTACAGAAAATGTTACTAGACTTATTGCTGACTGAGTTAGATTATCTGCTGTTTTGCAAAACATTTTGAGAAAAACAACCTGGCCTTTGGCTATTTTAGCCCACCTCAACTTTTCAATTCTTCAGTTGTACTGTTTTAATACGTGTTACATTTTGTCTAGATTCAAGGTACATTTCTAGTTTTGGTACAATAATGCTGATTATGGTTTAAACTTTCAAGCATCTATTGTTTTCTTTATCAATTCTTCTAGAAGCTGCATACTTTCTCATGGCAAAATCAGAAATGAATATCTCTTTGTTAAGTTTCATGACATTAGCAGAAATGAAATGTCTCTTGTTATTTTCATGACATTAGCAGAAATGAAATGCTTCTTGTTAAGTTTCTAATAGCTGTGCAGATTCATGCAGTGTGAACAGAATAAATGTATTAACCCTTTTTAAACCTTGAATGTACTAAGCATGCATATTACTATTACACATTTTTCTAACATTTCCCCCCTTTAATACTTTTATTATACTTTCAAGATAAGCATATACAGTTTTTTCTTCCCCTAACCTCTTCCCACTCAGGATTTGCAGTTAAGAGAGTCATTCAGTTTAAACTTATGAAAGCATTTTCAGTTTTTCAGCAATTCTTCAAGTTCAGCACCTTGGTATATGGTGTCTGAAAGTGAAATGTCTATAAAGTCTTTAATCAGTCCTTTCATACAAGGGATGCAGCAGCACACACATACCACCAGTAGGATTATTCCTACACAGATGGCAATCAGAATGTTCATCAGGATACTGCCCCACCCCCCAAACAATTTCTGGAAAAAGTCCGTCAATGGATTTGGTCCTGGTTTGGTCATGGCTGACACCTGCTG
Organism: Protopterus annectens; assembly: GCF_019279795.1. Lineage (NCBI taxonomy): Eukaryota > Metazoa > Chordata > Ceratodontiformes > Protopteridae > Protopterus > Protopterus annectens. The sequence goes on from NC_056729.1 coordinate 527,614,245, forward strand.
AATTACCTCAAGATGGTTGTCTATCTCGTGCTTGTGGTCAGGAATATATGAACAGCACTCCTCCTGGATTAAAGTGCATGTACCTCCTCTCACCGCTAGTGTGAAATCAAGAGCCATGTGATTTTGAAGCACCACTGTTCTCATGGCAGTCAGTTCATCAGTCACCAATTCTAGGGCAGAAAAGTTTGCATTGCTCATTATTTCAAGAAGCTTAGACAATTTTCTCAGTTCCCAGATTGATTTTGTTGCTCCATATGCTGGCAGTACACATGCCCATGAGATAACAGTATCACTCAAGTCCATATGTGACAGTCCATTTTTCCATAAGCCCACAGCATGATGTTTTTTTCAGCGCGCATTGATTTGCCCCACTGGATTGACAGGCTTCTTGATTTCTTAAACATTCCAAATTTTCCCTTGAGGTAAAACTGCTGTGTGTCGTATGGCTGGAACCAGGTACCCCAAAAAACAACTGCTGGACCAATTCTCAGGTAACCATTTATATGCTTTCCTACCACATACAAAGTAACAATCTTGTACTTTGGTAGTAACTTTACTATGCCGTGGCTCTGCATGAAACATTTTTTTGTCGATTATAGACAGTTGTCTATAGAGGTCAGCATTATGTTTTACTTCACCAATTGTCCCATGCATCAGTTCAACAAATGAATAATAGCTTGTGTTGCAATAGGATCCGATGTTATCAGGTTTAGTGTAGCATCTATAGGGAACAGTCACATTGCAATTGCTCCAACCCACCTGAACTGTATCATTCTTGTAAAAACACACAGTTCCCTTCTGTCGAACAGACAAGTGCAATGCTACTTTATCTTGTGATGTGACATCTGATGTATTATAAATTAAGTTTTCCCAGGTCTTGTTGGCTCCTAGGGGAACTGAGGTTAACAGTAACCCCCCATATGCTGTTGGCAAAGCTGTGCAAATCCAGCAATTCAAAACATTGAAGGTTTCAGCATACACATATTTGATTGCCTGGTAAGTGTTAAAGTTTGGGTGCCACTCTGCATGCCACTCTGCACGCTTGTTCAGTTCAATTTGTGTGGCTGGGAAAAGGAATGGCCACAACAAAAAGATTATTGTCACTAGTACAGATGATTATGCAATACTTCTGAGGAAATGGTTGTTCTGCATTTCGTTTTTCTCCGACTCTTCCAAGTAGGTGTATTTGGATCTTACTGGATTCCGTCATATTTATTTCAGACATGTACTCTTCCTCTCTGCCCTAATAGGACCTTCAGCACCGATGGTTTCTTCACTGGGGTTGAGACGGATCAGTCCTATTGATCTGAACCCCCTTTGTAGCCAGACTTTGTGCTGAGGGCCCTGATGGAGAGGTAAGATTTTTGTCCAACTCAAAGTTCTTAACTAGTTTCCAGTGTGTAAGGTGTATCCACGAAGCTCGTTCTGCTATCTTGACTGCAGTGGGTGTCGAAAGAAGCACCTGGTAGGGACCTTCCCACCTTGGTGATGACCAGTTCTTCCTCTTGATGTTTTTGATCCACACCCAATCTCCGGGCGTCACTGCCACTTCTGATGTCTCGGTTTGTTTTTTATCTCAAACAGAATTTGACTGCAGCAGATGTTCAGAGCTCAACAATTTTTTCATATATTCAGCTAGTGTGAAATCATCTTCCTGGTCTGATGACATGAGAAGTTTCCACTGGGGTGTATAATAAGCCCTTTCAAATAATTCTTGAAAAGGAGTCAATCCTTTTGCTGTAGGGATAGTTCTCATGCTCAACAGTGCCAGGGGCAAACAGTATAACCAGTTTTTTCCCGTCTCAGCTATTAATTGTCTCAATTTGTTTTTTAGTATACCATTATGCCTTTCAACTAGCCCTGCAGATTGTGGATGGTATGCACAATGATTTTTTAAAGAAATACCAAAATGCTTACTCAACTGCTGTATGGTTTGATTTACAAAGTGTGTACCATTGTCACTGTAGATCCTTTCCGGAATACCAAACCTAGGAATGATTTCCTTGACAAGTACTTTTGCCACCGTAGCTTCATCTGGATTTTTGGTTGGAAAGGCTTCCACCCATCTGGAAAACATATCTACAATGACAAGACAATACTTCTTATTTTCACATTTGTTCAATTCTATGAAATCCATACAGATAGTGTAAAATGGATATGGTGGTGTAGGGAAACTCCCTTGCTTGGGCTTTATTGCCCCCTGTGCATGATGTTTGTTACAAATCTGACACATCAAACAACATTTTTTAGAGTAGTTTGTAAATCCATTCGTTGTGAACACCTAGTTCATCAGCTGTACCATCCCCCCTGTTGAGACATGGCACTGCCCATGGCTCAACAAAGCTGCATATCGAAACACATTAGAGGGTAGTATCGGTTTCCCCTTCTCTAGAGATGTACAGCCCCTTTTTGAGGATTGCTCCTCGTTTTATCTATCGTTGTTTTTCAGCTTGCGTAGTGAGTGTCTGCATTGTTTTTAACATATCTAAATCTAAAATCTCAGAGGGTTGTAATTCCTCATTTAAAAGAAATACTTCTGTGGCTGCTTGTTTTGCAGCTGTATCAGCTCTTGCATTACCTTTTGAAATCCTATCTTGTTGCTTGGTATGAGCTGTGCATTTACATATGGTTACTTTCTGAGGTAACTGAATAGATTCTAAAAGATCTAAAATAAACTGTGCATGATTTATAGGTTTGCCAGTAGATGTTATCATTCCCCGGTTTTTCCACTGTTGTGCAAAAAACATGTACAGTAGAAAAAGCGTACTGGCTATCAGTAAAAATGTTTACACATTTACCCTTTGCTAAGGTATATGCCCATGTCAGGGCAATCAATTCTGCTGCCTGTGCAGATAAGTTGTGTGGTAAAGGTTTTGCTTCTATAATCCCAGTATCAGAGACTACTGCATATCCTACTAGGTTCTGTCCTGCAGGACCCCTTTTGCACGAGCCATCCACGTAGTATGTCACCTCGGCATCATCTAAGGGGACATTTGTAAGATCTTTTCTAGGTAGTGTCTTTTGCTCAATTACCTGCAGGCAGCGGTGCAGTGTGACATCTGCAGGGGTCGGGAGCAGAGTAGAAGGGTTTAAAGTCGTGCATTGCTCAATTGTCATATGAGGTTGGCTCAACAATATAGTCATACAGGAAAGATGCTTATCAGGGGAAAGATATGCCTTTTCTTGTAGTAAAATAATCATGACTGCATGAGGTACTCTCAAAGTGAGAGGGTGGAACAAGACTACTGAGGCTGAAGCGTGTACTGCCATTGCAGCTGCAACTACTGCTTGTACACAGTGGGGTAAGGATTGTACCACTGGGTCTAGTTGTGATAAATAGTAAGCAATGGGGCGTTGCTTATCCCCATACTGTTGTGTTAATGCTGATGTCATGTAACCCTGCTTACAATCTACAGTTTGCAAAAAATGTTTATGGTAGTTTGGCAATCCCAGAACTAATAAGGATGCTATTAACTGCTTTAGTTTGCAGAAGGCAGATTCTGTCTCTGCTGTCCATTGTAACAAATCTTGCGCTGCCATAGGCTTTTTATATATAAGGTCAGTCAGAGGTGCAGATTCCAAGGCATAGTTTGGAATCCAACTCCGGCAAAAATTAGTTGTACCCAGGAAGGACATCATTTCCTTCTTGGTAGTGGGTTTTGGTGCTTGCAAAATTGCTATTTTTCTGTCCTCATCTAATGTTCTACCTTCCTTGGATATTACATATCCCAGGTATTTGACTTGTTTTCTCCAAAGCTGCAGTTTACTTTTATTTACCTTATGTCCTTCAGCGGCTAATAATCGTAGAAGTGCTATGGTATCTTCTCTACAATCCTGCTGGGTGGGGGCTGCCAGCAAGATGTCATCAACATAAAGTAAAATCTGACTGCCTCTTAGTGGGGTGAATCCCACCAAGTTGCTTGCCATTTCTTGTGAGAATATCGTTAGACTTTCACAATATCCCTGTGGTAGTCACGTATATGTATACCTTTTCCCCTGAAATGTGAATGCAAACCAATACTGGCTATCAGGGTGTATCGGTATTGAAAAGAACGCATTGTTGATGTCTACCACAGAAAAATACTTCTGTTGAGGTTTTAAATCATTCAACAGGGTGTGTGGGTCTGGCACCGTGGGTGCCCTTGGTATTACCGCATCATTTATGGCTTGTAAATCTTGGACCATACGCCATTCTCCATTTGCCTTTTTAACTGAAAATAAGGGTGTGTTACATGGTGAATCAGGAGATTCTACTAGTATCTCTCCTTTAAGTAAGGCTGCTATAATAGGCTTTATCCGTGCCTCTGCATCTTTTCTTAAGGGATACTGTCTATTTTGTGGTCTGAATGCTGACTTTGGCGTGATAGTAACTGGTCCCGCTGTACAAATGAGTCCTACGTCTGATTTTCCTGTTGACCAGAGGGTCTCTGGTATATTTTGTAAGGCATTTTCTTCCTCCTTTAATAGGAGTGTCAATCAGCTGTCCTTGCTAGACTGTAAGTGCACAGCTGGGTTGGTTTGAGTTATCCAATTCAACTGCTGTATTTGTATTCCCTGTTCTGACAGTTCTAGTTCTGTCTGTTTCTCCCATCTCGTGACTTTTTCTCCTAGGTCTGCCCATTCTATATTTCTGTTTTTGGTTAAGCTAACATGTGGTAATCGATTAGATTTATAAAGTGCAAAAAACTCCTGGGGCAACGAACAGCTAGTTACACTGTTCCCTTCTGTGTCCCAGTACAGGTGACGCAATATCAATCTGTTTGCATGATTTTTAAATAATTCTTGCTCATATTCCTTATCAGGTCCTGGTGTGTTACAATAATACAGGGTACAGTGCAACAGGTGTTGCTTATCAATGTCAAGGGAGGGGAACTTGCTGATGGCTACATTCATTAACTCTTTGATCACAGTCCCTGGACCAGTCGTAACCAAGTCCTGGCTGTACCAATAAAACATTTCACCCTCCGATTGCACTGCAAAGGTATCAATTTGTCACTGTGCTTCCATACCCTGCATGGTTGGGACTACTGCTATACAAAATAGCTGCATGAGGTCTCTGCCCAAGAGGTTTACTGGGCATTTGCAGAAACAACAATTTTGCTTTTCTGAGTTAATCCTGAAACTGGATCAGTTATTGCAATGTTACGGGAGAGAGGCTCCCGATACAGCTGTCCATTAGCTGCTTTGACCAGTATGTAATCAGGTGACTCTGCGTTTTCTGGCAGCTTGGAGGGATGTATCAGGGTTCGTGATGCCCCTGAGTCACACAAGAATTTGACTTCCCTCCCTTCTACCAAGAGTGTAACTTCTGGTTTTGTGTGTGCTAAATAAAGCTCCAAGCTCAATAGAACTAGGTCTAATATTTCATTTTCTTCATTGTCACTAACTTCCTGCACTTCCTCTACTCCCTCTATCACATTCTCATTTGTCCTTTCTTCGCTAGCCCCTTCTAGTGACTCCTGACTACCAGATAGTCAGTCCTCACCCTCCTTATCTTCCGTTGTTGCCTTCTTGTTTTTCTTGCAATCCCTTGCCAAATGTCCCTTTTTACCGCAGTTAAAACATTCTCCCCTTTTCTTTCGCCCTTCAAAGTCCTCTGATCGTTGATGAGATGCTTTGTTTCCCTGTGTGTTTTTCTTGCCCTTTTTCCTGGACTGTATTACGTAAACTTCTGCTCCATCTTCTACAGAAAATATTTGAGCTTTCTTTTTCTTTTTGCTATTAAAATGCCTTTCGGCATGCCTAGCATATTCAAGTAATGATTGTAATCTGCTTGTACGATGGTCTACCATGTGTTTTGTAATAAAACTGCTTATAGGTGCAATACTGCCCTTTAAAAATGCATTCTTTAACTGCTGTTCATATGGGGAATCTTGTGTTTGATCTTCAGGAACCTGCATTCCACAGTGGTTATTAAAACATTCTAACAATCTGGCATAGTACCAGTCAATTGTTTCACCTTCTTGTTGGATGCATTGATTAATGCAAGTCCAGTCTGCCCTAGGTTTCTATTTTTCAGAGATAGTGGGCAGGATTCACGAAGCCTCCGTGTAAGAGATACAAGGCTTACACGGAGGCTGCAGTTAAACGATGTGACGTCAGCATGTCATGCATATGCATGAGGGCATGCTGAATCACACCTAAGGCTAACACGGTTCATGGAAGACAGTAGGGGGCGTGTCCGTAGGCCGAGCCCTGCAAGCGGACACGCCCCCAGAAGAGTAAAAGTGCCCAAAGTAAACACCCATGACAGAGGCCATGGAAATGTGAATAAACACAACCCAACACATGCCCCCACAGACTATGAACATAAAATATATAAGTGAACATGTTATATATTTTTTTAAATCGTAAAGATGTTTGCCCGTGAGTGCGCTCATTTGTGTGGGCGTGCCCATAGCTTAGCCACAGTTAGCAGTCAGTGGAAAAGCATATAAGAACTAAATATGCAAAGTAAGCCAAGAAGCAATAGCGTAGCAGTAGAGACGTCGGCTGAAGAGCAGACAGTCATGGTTTGAGCCCCCACAACATCAATTTTTATTTTTAGTAAAATAAGCACGAAACAAGTCCCTGACAAATATGTACACATATAAAATTATATTTTATGTAAAATGTAATGGAATAGTCCATATATTTGGAAGAAATGTGAGATAACAAAACAATAAAAAATGCGAGATGTGCCTATAGCTGAGCTACAGTTTAACAAGGTGAGTGCATCTGCCCGTAGGTGAGCAGTGGTTTAACAGGTGTAAAATGAGTGCCCGTAGGTGAGCAGTGGTTTAACACACTGAAACTGTGTGCCCCTAGCTGAGCTGAGCATAATATGCGTGCTAACAGCCAAATGAAGCGTAAACCAGCGTACCCCATCTGCGCGGAGCTGTGCACCACGCCAACAAGCTAACCAACGGGCAACGTTGAGCAAGCAGTATCAAAACTGCCTTTACACAGACACACCCTCTAGCCTGTCTAGACAGTCATAAAATATAAAAAGCAGTGGTCAGGTTCGAACCCAGGATACCATGCACCATAGTCAAGGTACTGAACCAATAAGCCATGACAGCAGTACCTAGAAATGCAGTAATAGCAAATATATAGGAATGAATACAAAGTGGAGCATGACAAAGCAGGATTTGTGAAGTTGATACAATTCCAAAATGGCCAATCACAGATAAGTGTGGGAAAAACGGCATATATAAGCCCCATAGGCGGGAATAAACAGCATAAACGATTGTAGAACTAACTTGCAGCCAGAATGTCAGGAGTAGGTGAGGGTAGTTGCTTTCGAGCACAGAGGTGGGGCGTTGAGGAGTCCAGATACATGGTCTGGCTCCTAGTCCACAATCATGAGGCCCAACTCATGCAGGGCCAGGTCCTGTGGGGAGCATATAGGGCTGAGGCATGGGACCGGTTGGCTCATGATCTCACCAGTGCCACAGGGATTCCAAGGACTGGTGTGCAGGTCCGTCACCACCATGCGGACCTGAAGAGACGTAAGCAGGATCAATTGAACCTTTGGATCCAGGAGGCCCGGCAAATGCCCAACACCCCACTACTGAGTAAGTTACATTTAATTATGTATGTAAGAAATTAAACTAGCTGATATTATGGAGATGTGTATTCCAATATTACTTCATTTATACTACAGCTGCAGGTGTCCGTTCTGCGAACCGCAGAGCCTATGGCGATAGGCTGGTGCGGTTGCGCCACCAGGCAGGTCAGTAATCCACTCCCAGTAACTGTAAAGAAATATAAAAGCATGACAGTTAGCAAAAGAGTGCAGTGTAGTCAGTAAGTAATAAAATGTGCAAGTAACAGTGTAAGAGTGTTTGCAAGTATTGCTTGATTACAAAAGTGTGTTGCAGTCTGTAATCCAAACAGAAAAATGAAAATGTCTGAAATAAAGTCTGAAATAAAGATGCCCCGCCTGTAATATAGTAGTACACAACCTGCAGCAGGCTGAAAAGTACAGCTGCAGAAGATGAGCAAATCACATGTGTGAAATATATCCCTGTTGAAATACTGAAACATGACAGAAGTGAGACTGCTGGAAAGGATTGTAATAACTACAGGTAAAACATGTCAATAACGCCTAGAAGTAAGTACCATCCTGAATAGTAAAATGAAAACAAATGAGAGAGTGTGAGAAAGAGTTATGAATCCACCAATAAAGTAGTAATAACCCCTGAATAAAGTATACTGCAGGCAGTACAGAATGAAATGAATGTGACAAGTAGAACCAAACTGCAAAATGTGTTCAAAGTGTTGCTGCAGCTGGAATGTGTATCCCAAAATCTGGATATGTTGCTCTCAGTCTGCAATATGCAGATAGTATGATTGTCTGAAATACCAAACATCCACAGTTGTCTATAGCTATATAAAGCAAATGTAGCAGGATGATGTAGCCGAACAAAGCCAGATATGAACATGTATGAAGAACAATAAAATGTATATTGATGTAGCAGTAACAGTCCTATCACCAATTGAAGTAGTTATCATATAGGAAACTGCAGTTAGAACAGTAGTGTGTATATATCTGCAGCTATTAGAAATGTACAGCATATGTATTGGGATTCGAAGGTGTTAATATTATTTTCTTCACCCCACCCTATAACCACATATAATCCATTCCACGTGAAATTGGTATGTGCAATCACAATTAACACCCCTGGACATTTGTCCTGTTGGGTCAAAAATATTTGCATGTACGTTGATGCATCTGCCCTGTTCATACATCCAAACCTGATGGCCTGTTGCCATCAATCAACCCTGCATGTTGCTGGACTGTGTATTGCTGTTCAAATTATGTATGTGTTATACTCGCTGTTCAATGGTGTGAATATCTGGGTGTTTGGTTAATGGGAATACTAATGCATGCTGTTACAACTAATTGCGAATGGTATTGTATGTTACTAACCCAAACTGTCATGACATAATGCAAAACATAGGACGACAGGGAAGGCGGGTTCCAGCGGACCCACCTCTCCCACCTCAGCTGGCGAGTGCACCTGGCACTAGTGCCCAGTCTGGACCCTCCTCCGGTGGCCCTGTGCCACCTGCAGGTGGAAGCGCTGCAGGGGATGGGGCCCGTCCCCCCTCTGCAAGTGTGGCTGGAGGAGAACCACCACTCACCATCCGTAGCGTCCAGACTGTGGTGCGTAGGGAGATCCGGGACTCTGTTCTTGGGCCCCTACTCCAGCTCGAGGCACAGGTGGTACAACTTACGGGCATGCCTGTTGCCTGGCCTACACAGCCCCCAGCACAGCCCCATCCTGGGCAGTGAAGGAACAGTGGTAACTGCCCATGGGTGGGGATATCAGTTCCACTGTTGCCATCTGTGGGCTCATGGGCTCTGGATATCCAAACATCCATCCCCATCAATTGTGTAACCCCCCCACACGTGTCATACACCGCCCTTGTATGCGTCTTGTTTGTCTTGTCTGTTGACCTACCCAACCTACCTCCCCAGCTATACGACATCCTTCACCTGACATACCACTCTCACCTGAAAAAAAAAAAAAAAAAGGGCACTCTGTACCCACAAAAAAATTACGCCCCATACATAGCTGCCCATTCCGCACACATGTCTGCTGGACATGGAAACTATCAATACCAATTGGCTGTACAACAAGTATTATTGTTGTCCTGACACCTCTCTCAGGGGTGGAAGGTTTCAAATGTCACACCAAATTACATACATATGCACAGCTGTTGCTGATGAAGAAATGGGCAGCTATGGGCCTTACCTACATCCCTCCTGCAAAACCCAAGCCTGTTTCCCTACTGTCTTACCCTCTTTGTGACCCATTTTTCACCACTTTCCTGTCTCCCCATTTTCATTTCTTTCAAAGAAAAATAGCGCGGGTGTGCGCCAGAGTAAGCACTGTTAAGCGGTTGTAAGCGGGTGTGCGCGGAGCTGAACGCCAGTGCGCATGTGGGAGCTCCGCGCAAACCAGTGCTAACCCGGTTACAACTGCTTAAAAGTGCCTTAGTCACTCTGATTGACAGGTCCTGTAGTCAGTTCAAAAGCAAAATAAAATCCCACTGTCAGTCTCGAACCCAGGACCTTGGAAACAGTAGTCTGCATGACCTACCACTAAGCCATGACTCTTATACAAGAACATTGTGTTAAAATAAATATATCATGTAATAGTAGGAATGAATGTAAAGGGAATATAGGATGTGTAGTACACAAAGCATGTCATTCATACTTACTGTCAAAACTAGTGGATTTCCATAATAGTAGTGTGTGAACAGAAACAGCCATGCTAGTTGGTAGCTAGTAGGTAATAATGTCAGTTAATGTACATATATAAATGTATGTATATTTACATATATATATATATATATATATATATATATATATATATATATATATATATATATAGTTGTAGGTGTCAGTGTGCATACACACTTACTACAGGAAACAGGAGAGAGGAATGGAGAAATGTGAATCTACAACACAGCCTGAATCATGAGAGAGATACTAACCTTTACACTCACAGAACAGTGTCCACAGCTTACCAGCATGGTCCCCGCCCTTACAATCTGAAAGGGCAACGCCTATCTCACATACCCTTTTATAGCACTGTCCTGAAATCACAGTGAGAACTGCAATCAGTACACAACTGGCTGCATGCAATTAGCAAATGCTGGCTTACAATTGGTGCAGAGGCCATCACATGGACTTATGCAGATACCTACAAAAGCATCCTGTACTCACACTCCACACATGCAATACGTTCATTGCACTGTCTGGAGGCAGACAGAGAGAGAGAGAGAGAGAGAGAGAGAGAAAGAAAAAAAATAAAATAACAACACAAACAACAACACACGGTACACAAACTGAGTTGAAGCTGTCAGCAGTGACAGTACCAAGCCATGCCAGCAGCAGCAGGAAGCTGTAGTAGTGGTAACGCAACCAGCTGCGACAAACACAGGTAATGTAAAGTAACAGGTTAATAGTCTGCATACTGTGAACCCTCCATATGTGTCATAGGTCTGTATCTATAGGTATATCCATGTGAAATGTTGTGTGCACGTAGTTCCACCCAAAGGGGATGACTATACATTACATGTCATTCAGTGTTAGGCCATGATCCTGGCAGCAGTTTTCCGTTGCAGTGAGGCCTGTGTGTAGGATGTGTGTGTCATCTGGTGTAATGACTATGGCGCTTAGCAGTCATCTGGGAACTTTGTCATCCACAACCCACACGTGTTTGCTTTTACATCTGAGAAATAAATGCCAAACAAGAGGGGTCCTAGGACAGAGGCCTGTGGGATACCACATGTGATTGGCATTGCGTCTGACATGGCTCCTACAATATCAATATTATGGATTCTGTATGTCAACCAGTGTGCAACCCATCATGTGACATATGTAGTAACATGTAAGCTAATGAGCTTGTCTATGATGCCTGAGTGGAGTACTGTGTTGAAGGCCTTAGGCAAGTCCAGGTAGGCTGTATGGATTGCGTTGCCCTCATCAATGGCTGTAGTGACTGTTTTGAAAGGTCAACCAGGTTCAAAAGGCAGGATCAGCCTATCACAAAGGCAAACTGGCCGGGAACATGTGTCTGCAGGTACCCAATATTGCTGTATATGTGTCCCATACTGAATCATTCCATAGCTTTGCAGACCAGGCTGGTTAAGCTTATGGTGCGGTAGTTCCCAGGGTCAGTAGAGGTGCCTCCTTAGTGGAGTGGGACCACTGTTGCTGTATGCCAGTGTTCAGGTACATATCCCGTAGTACGGCCAAGGTTAAATATCAGTCTTATATGCAGTTGTATGTCCTCTTGGAGTTCACGTAGCACACATCCAGGGATACCATCAGGTCACATTGATGCTGTGTGTTCTGCTTTGCTGAGGTCGGCCCTCACCTGGACATGTGAGATGATAGGGAGGTTACATTCAGCTGCGATAAGTATTTCTAAGTGTGGGGGAGAAGGAGGGGGATATGTGCACTGAACCTGTCTGCAAGAATGTTGCCAATATCTGTGTGTTCGGTGAACGTTAAGTAGGTGTGTAGTAACTCAGAGCATATCTGAGGCGTTTGGTCCATATGTGTAACATAACTGAAGAAGGCCTTGTGGTTATCTATAGTGTTCGTGGCCATTTCCCTCCCAGAGTAGGCCGTGGATGTTGTTATGAGAGACCGTAGCTTATTACCAGTGCTCTGTCCTGCAGTAGCCTCCTTCTATCATTATACAATCTGCCTTTGGCTGGGGTCCGCCGGACAGGATGCATAACCTTTGTGCATAGGGTCTGGGTTAGAAATGTGTGTGCATGTTCCATGCAATCTTTGGGATGTCCGTGGGAAGCATTCGCAAAGGGGTCAGCAGTGTGGGTTGTGGCTTCCACTGGCCCAGTGGGCTGCATGGATACCATCTCAGTCCTAACAAGTGAATAACTGTCTAATCACATACATATCAAAGTAGTCTACTGTGCTGGTGGTGGTGGTGGTGGGATATGTATATCCAGGCCGAGTAACATGTGTCCAGATCACACTAGTGGATGGCATTCCACATACAGTACCTTGGTATGAACCCCAGAGTGAGGTTGTGCATTGGACCCATCGCAGTGTGCTGACCGATGGGGCATGCTACTATGTTGTATGGAATGTGGCAGGTATTGTTGCACAGGTGTTGGCTGAGCACTGATATCTGGCCATGTACTTGTGTATCCACCAAGAGACACACACATGCTACATATGGGAGTAGTAGTATATCACTACAGTTGAGTATCATGTATAGTATGTGTGCCATATATTGCTGACATAGTCTGCTGATATCCTGTTTGTGTTCTCTTCCAGGGACATGGCGCATCAGCGTAATCCTGCCTACTCTGCAGCAGAAGATGAGGAGATACACCAGAGCCTGTTGCGGGATTATGACATACTGTTTTCCCGCACCAGCCAGAATCAGCAGGAGAGGGCTGCACTGTGGCAAGACCTTGTCCGTAGGGTAAATGACATTGGCACACATAATAGGACATATGAGCAGGTACGACATCACTGCAGTGATTTAATCAGAAATGTCCGTCAGCGTGCATCGGATATCCACAGGCAACAGGTTGCCACAGGAGGTGGGGTGGCCACACATCCCCCCTCACCAGACTGAAGGGGCTACTCCTAAATGTTGTGGCTCCAGCCCTGGAACAGCAACAGCAATACACCTGCATCATGATGGAGGCTGGATCCACACAGCAGCACGACATGGAGCGTGCAGGTAATATGCCATATGTACACTTAACTGTTCTGTACACTGTTAGTTTATGCATGTGTAAGGTGTGTCCGTGGTATGTAGCTGTCAACATAGTATGTAATTGTGCAGGTGTGATGTTGCCAATTACAGCAGCTGACGTGTGAAAGGCAACTGGTGTACTACTGCACTGTATCATATACAGTATCAATGGCACAGTTGTGCCCACTGACATTAATCTCCTCATTTCTGCAGGTCCCTCCAGTGTTACAGCAAGGCAGCCCATCCATGCTGATGAGTGTGTTTTAACAATACCTATAATAGTCCTGATAGTGCTAGTAATACTAGTGTAACTCAGTAGTGCTCTGTGTGTATACTGCGGGGTGTGCATGTGTGCATGTGTGCCTGTGTCCACGTGTGCATGTGTGCATGTGTGCATGTGTGCCTGTGTCCACGTGTGCATGTGTGCATGTGTGTATGTGTGCATGTGTGCATGTGTCCATGTGTGCACGTGTGCATGTGTGCACGTGTGCATGTGTGCATGTGTGCCTGTGTCCACGTGTGCATGTGTGCATGTGTGCAAGTGTGCATGTGTGCATGTGTGCATGTGTGCCTGTGTCCATGTGTACATGTGTGCATGTGTGCATGTGTGCATAAGTGCATCACTGGTAACATTGTGTAGACATTGTTAACTGTGTTTCCTGTCTTCCTCCCACAGGTTCTGGTGCTGCTCTGGTGTCCTGCAGCAGGGAACCTGAATCTGGTGCCACAGGTACTGATAATGATGATATCTGTGTAATGGCACAGGAAGGTGTGTCAGGGTCCGTCATTGGTCAGCCAATTGACAGTACACAGCTGTCAACCCCATCATTGCGCACAGTCATCCTGCCAGTACATCCTATGTCACCATTGTCCCTAGGTGATGGACAGGAAACAGTGGGCATTGACCAGGGTAATGTGGTATCTGTGGCACATGCTTCCCCACACAGAAGCCATGGGCAGGGTCCTGCGATGGTACCACACAGACAGTTGCCCATGGGTTCTCGTGGGAGCATCCGTGGGCGTACTGCCTCTGGCAGAAGTGCCCAAAGAGGTCTGTCAACCTCAGCTATGTTTTGGGCTGTCATGCAGGCACAGTCACGTATGGAAAGGTACACCAGACAGGGTCTGAGGGAGCTGAGAGCATGTCGCACAGCCATGACTGACAGTATGCGTGACATCGCGGATGCTATCCGTAATTTCACCGATGTCATAGACAGACATTGTGGGGACATATTACAGCAGTTCCACAACCACATGTCCATGAGCCAGGGCAATGGTGGGCGGTTGTGGCGCCGACGTGTCCGTATGCCAGCAACAGCAGCAGCTGGCAGTTGGCGCGGACGACAACAGGCCCGCGGATGCCCCCATAGTGCCAGCAGCAGCCCCAGCAATGCTGGATCTGTGCTGTCATCGGAACGCCCCAGGAGACCACGTGCATGTGGCTCTGGACAGTCCCAACAGGGACTTGTGTCCAGTCAACACACTCCCGCTTCTGATGACAGTACCCAGTCTGGCTTAGTACCGGATACGTTCCGTAGCACCCCTGCCAGGCACAGGTACCGTGTCCGTGCCCACAGACACTGATCTGTATGACCTGCCAGGTGCAGTCTGTGGCTGTCCACAAACTCCTGTATATGGCAGCCATGAGGTGGAACTGTGTGCGTGCATACACACATGCAAAATGTTAACACCTAGGGCTACCACATACATGCACACACTGCACCAACAGTGCCCCACCCTGTACTGCTGTCCCTCACCAACACACATACACACACATGTCAATTGGTGGTATCAGCGGCAGACTCAGGCATACCTAATTCACACCCTGTGCATATGATGAAACTGTGCCACCTCCTGCAATCTCCAACATCAGTGCAGGAACAGGTAAACAGGTTGCTGATGCACAGGGTGACTACATAGAAGTGTATTAGTAGTATCATGTTGGTAACAGTACAGTGTGCTGATATGACTGCGTGTATATCCCAGCATGCCTGATGCAGTAACCGTATGACTGTCCTGAATTGTTATCTACACCCATAGTATGTACCAAAGTGTAACAGCTGCACATTATTGCATACTGGTGGTAAGGATGTCAACAGATAGCCACATACATGGGTAGCACAGGGGGGAAGCTAATGCAAGTAGTGATACGCAATGATGGACATGTACAGTAATGGTGGCAAGTTGCCCACAACGACTATGCAATGCGGATGTTTTTCGCGTGTTGATATGTGTGCAGTACCAATGTAATCCAAATCACAATTAACTATGACATAATATCAGTTCTACCATGGACATCTGAGCTGTGCATTCCTGGGTACATGTTGATAGTGCCTACATATTTCCACTGTTACCTACTGTTAGTGTTACCCCTTCTTTGTTGTACAATGGACTACTTCCAGCCCTGCTTACTGTAGCTTTGTTTGCATGCATGTTCGCTTGGGGTTCCCTGGAACACTGCTTCCACCTGCAATGAAGAGTTACAGTGCTTCTGTGGACTCCTAGTGACATCTGCATAGCGTACTATACGTATGTGAAGTTTACACATGACAGAACATCACTGTCTGTCCTGTTCGTATGTACGTTGCCTGTGACACATTGCACATGTCTTACCTGGCATTTACTCACGTGTGCAGTCATATATGCCAGTGCTATGAAATCAATAGCAGTACACCCACACATACACACCTTCAGTATGTTGTTCCCCATTGGCCCTATGTGTTGGTAATCACCATGGCAATCACACTACTATGGCAGCATATGCAAAGGTAACCTGTGAATCACCTCTATGGTCCAGTTGTGGTTTATGTGAGTCATGTTGCAATGTCACAGCTGCCACATGTATGCAGTCAACCCTCACCCCTGGCCAGGAACGTACAACCCATGTGTGGGATGCCACCACATAGCCAATCTGGGGACTGAGCACTCTGAACCCAGTAATGCCATACCCTGTCAGGTGGCATGACATACTACAGTGACCACAATACCAGTCTGACATAGACCCGCACTGACAGCAATCTGAACACACTGGGGCATACTTGGAGACTCAGAATAGCACCCTGCTTGAGCATCACACACCTCCGCAGCTGGCACACAGGCATACGTTACATCGGAACAGAGCACATGCCACACATGGCACACACATCCCGTGTGCCACACACTCACAGCCTGTAGGGCTACACAACACACCTGCTACAGATGTGTCAGGTACCTCTCTTGGTCGCTGCAGTGGGGTCCTGCTCAACAGGCTGTATATGGTGAAGGTCACAGTAATATGCCTGTGGGGCACTATGGTTCACCACAACACACATGCATACAGGTCAGTCAGAGGCATGGACACATATGACTCAGTCATTGACCATGCCACTATGGATGACCTGAGACATACCTCCCTGGACTACATGATAGGGAACATAGGAGGGATCTCTCAGCATGTGGCACGGGCCAGTATGAGCCTGATCTTGGTTGTCATCATACCCTCACCAGGTATGCTACCACTATATGTAGGAAGGGTGTTCTATGTCTACATTCTGCTCAATCTCCAATGTAATTCATAGGGTATCCACTGGCTGTCAACGTGTGCTTACATGCTAGGGAAGCCACAATGATTTGAGAGGGGCAGCTTGCAAGTGACACCCATGGGCCATTGTATATTGGTGAAGCCCCTTGATACACACATAGTGCCTTTTGCTGCAGGACACGGATTACATAGCCACCTCCACAGGTATCACACAGGATAGGACACTAACAGTGATGCTACACAACACCAGCAGTGTACACCGCAAGATGCATGCCCTGGACACTGTCCTCAGCATGGTGAACTGCAATGTCTGTGCAGTACCAGAGTCCTGATTCACGGCTCACAGGTGCAACCCATCACTGCCAGGTTATACCTCATACCATGCCTGTCGTCCCCTACACATGTAACACACATGGACAGGGGGGTGGTATCTCAAGGCACCACAGATACACACACCTCCAGGTTGTTGGCACAGCACAAAGCATCAGGGCCTATTCATGTGCAGCTAACAGTGTGTTGGACTGCCTTCAGGTTCATAGCCTGGCACACACAACCCTCCCATACACAGGAAACCCACCTATCCTCCATAACAACACTGGCAATATGACAGTCTCAAGAAATGTCTTTATATGGCTGGACTGCATCCAGCCAAACATTGTGCGTGAGCATTACTGTAGCTACAACACACTAGCTGAAAGGTTCCCAGCATGTGGTCACTGAATTGCAGTGGAATAACATGTTACCACTCCCACAACAGGTGGGAACATGCAGCACCTGTTCATCGACTACATGTAGACTATATGGCCCAGACCAGATGTGTATCCCCTGCTGTAGGTATTTTACCATATACAACCCACACTGTATAGACACATACCGCGTGCGGACCCTGCACAGTAAGACATAGTCATATTGTTATGCATTGCGAATACCATTTATCCACTCGAGGCACGTGTCAGACATGGTAACTACTGCAGGTCACAGGTATTTATGTGTATGTGTCACACACATACATCATGTGTGCATTGCCATTGCTGGTTTAGGCAATGGCATGCATTGTTATGCACAAAGACCCACACAAGGTCATATTGTGTGACACAACCACACGTGGCAGTTGTGGGTTTCCAAAACATACCTATCTGTGCTCTGACAATGGTAATAGACCCAGTAGTGGAGTGCACTATTGGCATTACTGGCCAAGTAGCCCTGTTTGGCTGTGCTGATAGTGTGGTGACATCCCCTGTGTTTACTGGGGGAATATGCAGCATCTGGTGTATTGTAGTATTTGCCAAAAGGATCTGTTCTCTCACACTTGCAATTACACACACCCTACTATCCCCACACACACACTTGCAGGATTCATACCCCTATCTAACTATGTCACGACACGTGAGAGAGACGCATTAGCGAAGCGCGCTATTCAGATTACTAGGAGTTTCCCCTTCTCTGGCTGTACTTATAGGGTGCTGACATCATCAGTGTTTGGAAAGGGTAATGTGCATCATGTAGTGTGATCTCCTGATTGCAAAAAAGCATGTCTTTCATACAGAATTGCACACACACAAACTCCCCACATCCAAACACACACACTTGCTATTTGCAGGTTTCAAACTCCTACCTAACTATGTTATGACACTTGAGAGAGACACATTAGCAGAGTGCGCTATTCGAATTACGGGGAGGTTTTCCTTCTCCTGCTGTACTTATAGGGTGCTGACATCATCCGTGCTTAGATAGGGGAATGTGCATCCTGTAGAGTGCTTTCACAGTTGCCAAAAGGGACATCTCCCTCACACAGACTTGCACACACACTAACCCCCCTCCACACACACTGGGCAGTTGCAGGATTCAAACCCCTATCTAACTATGTTATGACACTCATGACAGATGCATTAGCGGAGCTTGCTATTTGCATTACTGGGAGGGTTCCCTTCTCCTGCTGTACTTATAGGGTGCTGACATCATCAGTGCTTAGATAGGGGAATGTGCATCCTGTAGATTGTTTTCACAGTTGCCAAAAGGGACATCTCCCTCACACAGACTTGCACACACATCAATCCCGCTCACCCACACACACACACACACACACACACACACACACACACACACTGAGCATTTGCATGGTTCGAACTCCTACCTACCTATATTATGACACTTGAGGGAGACGCATTAGCAGAGCGCACTAACCGAATTACTGGGCATCTGGTCTGCACCTGCAGTATTTATAGGGTGCTGACATCTTTATTTCTACAGAGGTATGTACATCTAGTACTACCTGTCAGGTGGGGGATAGCATATATATGCATTTGCAGCCACCTACGTCAGGGTCAGATATGCACATCGCACTGGCAGGTTATGTTCTATACCATGCTTCGTGACCACAGGACCTGTAACACACAACACAACCAGTCCAGAACACCACTCCCACATCCAGGACACACACTTTGCTTCCCTGGGAACAGTGCTGGGATATGCAGGTGTTCACATGCACCATTCCAGTTGTTAACATCAGGTACAGGCATATTGTGTGTGGGAACTACTCAGGCCTCTACCACTTTACCCTACAGCCTCTACAATTTGTGGGTCCATGTGCTATGGCAGAACCACTCACCACAGCCACATGGGGGAATATATATTGCACCTGTCCATCTGCAACATGGGTACTCACTGTTCCACACCAGGGGTAGACCACCATTGTTGATATCTGACCATACCCACCTTTCCCTGGACATCCATATCCCATCTCCACCCCCAGGCAAGGATGTCACTGCAAACAAACTGTATTTAGCACAAGCAGACTCTACACTTGTGAAGACTGGGGTGAACGACTTCAAAGGACCCATGCTGGGGGACTATACTGGCCACTCTGCATAATCCTTGACAATTGCATTCTATGAGCATGTGTAAGGTTTGCATTGATCATGCTATCCCACATATACCCATGACTGCTCCACAACAAGACACCTGTCAGGTGTACACCAGCCATATATGAGCCGTCCAACAGACAGAGTGAGCTAATACATTGCAGAGCTGTAGCCCACAGAGGGAGGACATCTGTGAACAGTACCGGCACGACACTTCATTCCCAGATAATCATCACAACACAATGTTGACAGTGTAATTGTCCAGACAATGCAGATAGGGCTCCCCTCAGTCTGTTATTGATGCCCACTTACTGTTAGAGGTTCTCAGCAACCCTCTTCCAGCACACACCAACAACATGGCTGTGGCTTAGCACATTAAAACCCTGGGATATCCACTGTGCCCCTGCTTGACAGAGGCACAGCTCACTAGCCTCACACGTTGCTTTATGTTTTTTATTTTTATTTTACATTTGTTGTTATGTGACCTACTTTACAGTGGCACAGTAGCCTACTGTACTGGGGATGCAGATGCCAAGCACACTCTGGCTAAGCTGTCATTCCCTAGGGCAACAAGCCTAGTATTGACCTCTACACCCATATGTTCAATTGTCAGACGCACAATATTTGTTGTGCTGTTAGACTGTTTTCAGGTCTTTATTGCCATAGCATTCCCTGTTCCTATGAACAACTTGTGTATCTGTGGAAGATGTTTGAATATGAGGGCGATCCACTATATCACTTATGTCTCTGTAGTCATTTACTGTGTGCACTGGGCAGATTGCTGTGTTGTGGTTGGTTTCTGGAATGACACGTACAAATACCAGATATGTGTGGCCAACTGCTGAACGGAGATATGGCCTAAGTGTGTGAGCATGCCCAGTTCAGCCTTTCCATGGCATGTTGTCTGACATATGCCTCATTTATCAAAGTGTGCGAGCATGCCCAGTATGAGCTTTCCATATGTTGAACTCTGAAGTCCACCACATATTTGGGTGTGTGTGAACTTCAACAATATCTCACGTTTATGGTTGTGTGTTGGGTGTCATGTTGTGTACTAACTGGCCAACTGCTTCATGTCTGATACAACAGGGATTATACTGTGCCTGCAGGGATTGCATGGGATACTTTGCGTACAGTTGTCAACATCCTTTCATAATAATCTAACACTGTAGTACCGTATAGTGTACTGGTTCAGTACTTTCACTGTGGTGGACAGTATCCTGGGCTTTAGTCCTATCACTGCTTGACATCTTCATAGTGAGCACAACAGACTGTGTAGGGGCCAGTTGTGCACATATGACCATGTTGCATTATGTTCAGATATGGACTACCTACACCAGGCTTGTCCAATATTGGTAGTGTATTCCACAACATAGGTGGACATTGGCAAACACTAGCGATGTTCCCTAGGCCATTTCTGATGCTAGTCACAGAGTGTGTTTGTCCTTCGACACACATTGTAACTGGAGTTTGCCAAGACATATGTCATGGTTAGTATACTGTGCCTCCGTCTACCTCTGACATAACAGTGATACCCAGGGTTAACCTACCATCTCCCATCCACTCATCAGGATTTCTCTTGAGGGGTGTCGATAGGTGACTCTCTGGCTAACCTGTACTGGGAGTTTACTCAAGAGTGGGGGTGCCTTCTGTGTTAAGGATCATTCTGTACAGCTTGTCCTATGTATGTCAGTGCTGGGTTTCAGGTCTCTCATGTGCATAGCTCACTGCCATTCAGATTGTACAAGGTGCAGCATGTTCATTGATTCCAGCTTGGACATGGCTTCATACATCAGGCACAGCTTGCCTCTGGGTGGGCAGTATGGCAGTGTGTGGAGCTGCAGTTTGTTTACTCAGGCAACACATGGCATCTGTTCATGCTCTTTGCTACTCCTGGTGGGATACTGTTGTGGCCTTTACAGTTGATGGAGGTGTCTACTGAGGTATATCCCACAGGGGCTATTGTAGTCAATTGTGACGCTGATGAAGGATGTCTGCAGAGCCACAGTGACCTCCCCTTATCTACATCTGACAACCTTCATGATTGGGTGGGTATATGGTATGTTTCTGCGAACACTACAGCCACATGTTTGTCCAATGCAGGATATCTATCACCTTGTGTCCCCAGGTCTCTCATTACATGTTAGGTACATAATGGGTTGACACCTGTGTGGTAATTTGTGGGCACTTACTGTATATCCATGGTGGTTGTCTATACACAGTTCTGCAATTAGCTTGCTGACATGGCTATGGCTCCAGTTGTCTGTTTCTATGTGGCCCTTTTGTGGGTTGCTTGTGTCAGCTGGGGGTCGGATATGGTGGGCAGTTTGTACTCCTCTGCATACATGTTCAGTCACAGTACTTCCATGTTGGCCTGTACCTATGGGACATATATACGGAACGGGGGAGGTCCCAGGACCAAGCCTTGTGGGATGTCACTCATATCTGCTTTGTAGTCTGACATGGATGCAGCATGTCTGACCATGTCAGTTCTGTCCTTGGTCTGGTTTGCAACCCCTCTACTGACATAGGGGTTTATATTTAAGCTGGTGAACATATCCATACTGAACTCGTAGGGTATTGTCTGGAAGCATATGCACGGTCCAGCTACGCTGTGTGGACCACATTGCCCTCATCAATGACCTTAATGACTGTTTCAAATGGGTCAAACATGTTTAGGGGCAGGATCTGCAGTTACGACAGCCACACTGGGTAGGGTCCGGTGTCAGTAGGTCCACGATAGCTTTATGTCTGCGGTACATACTGATCCTTTCCATAGCTGTGCAGACCAAGCTTGTCAGGATACTGGGGTGGTAGTTTGCAGTATCCATTCAGGCAACACCTTTGTTGTGAAGGACCACTGTTGTTGTACACTGCTCTTTGGGTACATATCCTGTGGTAAGGCTGACATTGGGCAGTAGTGTAATTTGGCATTCCATTATTCTTGGAGTCCATGTTGGCCTCAGCCCAGGACACCATCACATACCTTTGCTGCTGTGTGTTTTGCTTTGCAGATGATGGCTGTTACCTCAGCATCTGCAATGTCAGGGGACCAGCAGTCTGCTGGGATAGATATTTTGCATTCTGGGGGGGGGGGGGGTTGCTCTGAACCTGTCAGGTTGTATGTTGGCAATATGTGTGTGTGTTTGGTATATTGTTTGTAATATCTGTGTGATTTGAGCATATCTGTGAATTCCCAACATGGTTCCTACCATCAGTTAAGTAAGCCTTGTGACTATCCTTAGTGTCCTGTACAATTTGTGTCTTCATAGGTTCATAGGTTCATACTAGGCTATCCACCCTAGGGCATTAGTAAGCCTAGCCAGAGTGTGTGTGTTTTTCGCCGCCCCTTGCTATGTGACTATTACGGCCATTTATGGTTTTCTTTACTGTGCCTCTGTCTGGACGTGACACAGTGAAGACCCCCAGTGTACATGTACGATCATCCATCCACTTGGCAATATTCCTGTTGAGGGGTGTCAGTGAGGGGCTCTGCCTAACATGGATTGGGATCCTGTTTCTGGGTGTGGGGAGCCTCTGGGTTATGTATCTGTCCCTCCAGCACATCCTATTTCATTATGTGTTGAGGCTGACATCTGTCACTCTCACAGCTCCAATGGCTTTGATTTCCTGTGGTGGAGCATGTCCATTACTCCTGTGTTGGACATGGCCTTGTACAACAGACATACAATGCCTCTGTGTAGGCAGTCTGTGACTGCATTCAGCTGGGGTGTCTACAGCCAGGCAGCATATGACATATATTTGAAACCCTTTATCCTCTTGGTGGGGTACCTTTGAGGTCTTCCTAACCACTGCAGGTGTCAGGTACAGTACATCCCATATGAGTCATTGTACTAGATTATGGGTCTGGTAAGGGAACAGTACAGGGGCACAGTGACCTCTGTTGATGTAGATGTGAATCCTTTCATGATACAGTGTCCAATATAGACAGTCTTCCTAGCCACATTGGCATTGTGAGTGTCACATGACAGGTTACTGTCAACTTGTGTCCCTAGGTCCCTGATTACTCCTTGCATACATAATGGTTTACCACCTATGTGGTAATTTGTGAGTACCTTGTCTGGTATTTGGTGGGACATTCATACTGCCCAGTGTCTTCAGGATGTCTGGGTGGGGTTCCTGTGTGTGACAGTGTGGTCTGTCGCATGCTACAGACTGTACAGCAGTTTTGACTACACTTAGGTGCACATGGGTGGTCTCCACTGCTTCGTGCATTGTCAGTTACCTGGCTGTATGGGTGTCTGTGCTGCATATGGATACTCCCCCTCCTTTGATGTTTTGATCCAGGTGTTGGGGCCATAACGCATGATATGTGGTATAACCTGGTAGTGCTGGTGTGCTATCAGTGGGCTTGCAGCAGGCTTCTGTCACTGCACAGACATCGATGTTCTCCATACTGGGAAGTGCCTCAGCTGCATGCATATTGCAGTTTACACATCTGGCATTGGTCAGCATTACCCTTATGTTTCTTACCACTTATGTTTTCTAGGGTGGTGGGTTAGTCTTTTTGGCCTTGCCTACATATGGCTCTATGGAGGTGGCAAAGGCCTTATCCAGTATCCAGACGCCCAGGGGTAACAGGTGCAAGCCATCCCTGGAACAGCAGCATGGCTTGTCATGCATGACATCTCAAGCAGACAGACATTAGACCCTCTTGGACTGACAGCTGTAACTGTGCCACCTGTTAAAGCTGATCATTCTGTGTTTGTACTGTGGCATCATTCTTGGTGAGGGTTGGATGCTGCAAACGGCCAGTGTCATACCGGCCTGGAGTACATACTCAGAGAGCTCATCCATGTCTCTTTTCATGTAGTCCAGGGAGGTACATCTCAGGTCATTCACATCAGCATGGACAATGACTGCATCATATTTCTGCTTGCTTTGGGGTGACCTGCGTACTTGTGTTATGTGGCATATTGTGGCAGCCTATAGGCAGCTTACTGTACCATTTCCCTTGTTCAGTCTGGTGAGTGGGACTGCAGTGTGTCTGCCGATACAGACACCTATTACAACTGTATCAGGCATGTTGTTTCTCCTTCTGGCCTGTAACTGTTTGGCACACCAGCTTTGTGTACTATGTGTTACATGTGCTATGTTTGGAGGTTGTGGTTGCTTGGGATCTGCTTTGGAGGCCTCTGTTGGTGTGGTGTGTTTGTAATTAGGGCCTCCGGAAATGTTTTTCTGTGTTTATGTGTTTGGTTTACAGTTGTGATAGGTCTATGTGGGACTGGGTTTGTGGTGTATGTGGTTACCTTCTCCTCCTGACTAGTTTTGACAGTACTGAGTTGGGGGATCTCAGCCTCCGGTTTGGATATATGGTTGTATCTCTCACATATATTTGTATTTATTGGGGGGAGTTGTGGGTTGTCTGTGTACTTGGGGCAGGTGTCACATTGCCTCTGGATTCATAGATTCTACTTGTTGTGGCTGGCCTTAGTGGATTGTATATGTGGACATATTTTATTGCCATACTACTGATCAGTGATTACTTCCCTTTTTATGTTTGCTCTATCATGTAGTAGCTTCCTCATTCTCTTGCATGGTTTGGTAATGGCTGGGGTCCAGCATGCTAGATGCCTGCGTGTATGGCATTGTGTCTTGTTGTTATTTGTGATTGCATAATTCAAGCATTCCTGGCTGTGTTCATGGAATGCCTGTATAACATGTTCTGCGGTGTGTCCCATATTCTGCATTTGCACAGGGCCTTTCGTGGATTCCACATCAGTTTGGAGGGGTGCAACCTATGCTTTACACATGTTTTTCACTGTGGTTTTCTGGCCAGGGACTGTGGTCAGGATGTGTATATCCAGTGTGATTACTCTATGGTCTGGTCTTACCAGTGAGGGATACACTTCTCATCTTGCCATCCAGTACACATGTTGCTGATTATCACATCCAGTATGCTTACCCCTCTTGTGGGAGTGGTATGTTGTTCCTGGGCATTTTGGTTTATGGATTCTGGGAACTTTTCTCCTACTGTGTTGGTGCTAGTATAATGCTCCCAGTGTATGTCTGGGTATTTTCAGTCAAGCAATATAATGTGGTTTGGGGTCTTGATATATTCATGTATTCCAACATAGGCCAGGTGCAGTTCCTGGTATTAGGACAGTAGTCTGCAGCAGGCTATATACTGGGAGGCGGTTTTAGCCATTGGCATTTGACCATGGCTAATCCATGCTGCTTCTTGTTGTGGTACCAACATGGGGTGTGGTTATCCTTGACATTTATTGCTAGTCACCCTCCTTTTGTAGCTTGTTCCATGTTTTGTGGCTGTACAGCACAGTATGAGGTGTAACCTGGTAGTGTTAGGGTGCTGATGTGAGCCTTGACCCAGTTTTCTATTACAGGACTGATATCAACATTCTCCATACTGTGTGCATTTACACTGCACGCATCTTGCTGTTTAGACTTCTGGCATTGGGTAGCATTACATCTAGGTTCCTATCCCTTGTGGTACCTATGAAGGTGGGTTTGTGTTTTGAGACTTACCTATTCAGGGCATGCTGTGGGTACTGACAGCCTTTGCCAGTATCCATGGGGCCTGGACTGATAGGTGCACGCCACCCCTAGCAGGTGGTGCATCATGTCATGCTCAGCATGTCTTCCCAGGCTGAAACACATTGGCTTCCCTTTGACTAACTGCATTACTTCAGCCAGTTATTGCAATTGATCATCCCATCGTCATTTTGTGGCTTCATGTTTGGTGAGGGTGGATATTAGTCAGGGTCCTCAGGTGTGCATATAGTACATGGTGTTACATTACTTAACACATGGCATTCATGCCTCAGGTGGTGCTCCAGGGCTGCCTCTGTCGGATGCACATATTACACTCCCTGTACATGTTTGTGAGCAGGTCATGTCATTTTAGGCATCCCTGTTATTATTTGAGTGAGTCAGAGGGGGTATTATTCCCAGGGTTCCTACTGAGCCAGTGTATGTGCTATGAGTTGCCTCTTTGCCAAGGCCAGGGCATACTGGGCACGCCTCCTTCTGCCTACTGGGGCAGGCTCAGGTTGTTCCTCCTCCGAGTCACGCTCTGCCTGTGATGGCCTTGGCAATGGTGGGGGGCTGTTTGGCCCAGCCCTATGCTGGTCCTGCTGCAGCTGTTTTCGCAAGATCATATTATGCAGCATAGCACATACCATGACAATTTGGGTACATGTAGTTGGTGAGTACTGCAAGGCTCCACCAGATGTGTCCAGACACCGGAACCGTGACTTGAGCAGCCCAAACACACGCTCTATTACATTACGTGTTTGTGCATGTGCCTCATTATGGCGTTCCTGTTCAGGTGTGTGTGCGTTTCTGATGGGTGTCATCAGCCACGGCTCCAGTGCATAACCTGCATCCCCCACTAGGTGTCCGTGTGGGATGTCCCCATTGGCAAATGTCTGGTACAGCCGCATCAAATGCCAGATGTGGGAATCATGGTAGCTCCCAGTGCAGCCAGCACACACATTTATTATTATGCCCTGGGCATCACACACAACCTGGCAGTTGATGGAGGGGAAGCCCTTGTGGTTAATGTAGGCCCTACCCCGCTCACCGGCTGGTGCTTTGATGCGTATGTGCTTGCAGTCTATTGCACCCACTACCTCAGGGTATTCCGCTATTTGCTGGAAGAGACGCATATTGCTGGCCAATACCTCACGGGCATTGGGGAAATATACATGATCACCGACATGTGCTGACATGGCATCCAGGATGCCTGTGATATCCCCATCATATCACCTGTTGCTAGTATTCTTAGGCCAACACATACCTTGGTTTCCACTGGGATGGGTTCCCCTCTGTTGGTTCTGTGTGTGAGGCGTGGCCTGCACAGCTCGACTATTTGCTGCAGGAGCTCTCTGTCCACTCTATAGTGCTCTACTATATCCAGCTCATGTAACCCGTGGTAGGTGACCCTGGGCCTGTACACTCTTCTTCGTCTCCTCACTGTGGATTGTCTGGCACCATCTGCATTGTCACCACCCTCAGCAAGTCGCCTATGTCTCATTATGACAGCTATGGCAGCCCCTAACATTTCTGCTCTGAGTTCAGCTTTTTCAGTTTTCACTTCTAATAGCTTACTCCTGTCTTGCAGTGTCTCTTGAGAGAAACATCCTGCACTGCTGTTTGCAGAGTTTTAAGTGCTGGGCTGGGCTACTATTCTGCCTGTGTAATTGCCTGCTTCTAATTGTTTTCACCTGCTAGCTCCAGCAGTATTCCCTGCTAGCTTCCTACTAATTCTGTTGCTTTCTTTTTCCTTTCTGTTTCCTCAGGGGGGAGCAGCGTGCATACCAGCAGAAACGCGCTCATAGTGGCTTACACGCGCAAACACATGCTTACATGGTTCAGGATCTGCCTATTCGAGTTAAAACGCGTGCACACCAGCGCAAACGGTCTTCAAAGTCTACCAACACGCTCCCACATGCTCAGTCTGCCTTACACGCACGCACACTGCCCTACTCGCGCTTCATGGTGCGCACACATGCGCATGCATGACCAGCAAGAAACTTTGGTGTAAGTAACAGTGTACACCTTCCATTTCTTGACTTTCCCATGCTTATCTTGTGGCACTCCTCTTTCCCTAATCTGTGTCTGTCATCTGTCATGTTACACTGACCTCCAATGAACTGCATTTCTTTCTACCATTCCCACCTGTGATGTCACCTATCTCCTACTCTATTCCTCCCCCTTATGTATCTCTTACACTACTCAGACTGTGCTCATTTGCTATGTGACTGTGGGATTCAGTATCCTAACCCTCATTTACATGAGATTGCCTACTAATGCTTAGTTACATGTCTTAGACTCAGCTTCCCCCCTTAGCAACCACTACACGGTGGCCATGTTGTTTTTGGTCTGCTGATCCCTGCATTGGCATTCCATGTATTGCATAAAACCCACATTTGTGGGTTTATAACCTTCATTTTTATGTTTTATACAGCGCAGCCCATTTGCGCGGGGCTGCGCTGCGTTTAAACATCGGTGATTGCCGAAAAAAAAGAATTATATTTTTTTAATATTTGCATCGGGTTACCTTGCCAATGGCCACATATTTGGCCATTGGCATACTGCCTGACACATATGCACCCTTTATTTGGAGCTGACATGGCTCAGTTGTGATTTTTGCAGAAACGTACTCAGTTGTCAACTGAGTACATTTCTGCAGCTAAAACATCTCTTACACAGGCTGGTTTCTGCTTCATGAATCGCTAATATACCTCATTTGCATACCTTTTGGCTGCAAGTGAGGTATTTAGCATATCCACGCCGAGTCCGTGTAAGAGACGTTTTAGCTGGTCTCTTACACGGAGTTTCGGGCTGTTCCTGGATCGCGAGGCTTGCATGGAGTGTTACACGTCTCTTACACTCCGTGCAAGCCTTCGTGAATCCTGCCCGCGGTCTGTAAGACCTTTTACTCTGGTGTCTAATTCTGCACTGCTATGTGGGAGGGGTCTTTGTGCAGCATCACGGGGATTCCAGTTCCCACTAATCATGTACCAGTCTGGCCCTACAATTTGTCTAACTACCTTTTCTATCTCTTCTCCGTTTAAGTTATAACTCAGCCTCATTCCTTGACCTGCCTGAGGATTGGGTACTTCTATAAGTGGGCATATTTCTTCTTCTTCACTTATAGATCGTGAATTCCTAACCATTTGCCATAACTCGATGCCTTCATCTGAGTTACCTGCCTTTGTTAGGGACCTGGTCCCAATGGGATCTCTAATTTTAGTCAGTTTTAATTTCATAATATCTCTATCTTCAGTGACCACAGGATATCGTGGGGATGGACTAACCTGTTCACTTGCTTCATATTCTGGTAAGGGAGGTGGAGGTGCTGATGCTATTACTAAGTTATTATCCTCCTTATCTAAAAACATTGCTTTTGAATTTTTGTTCTTTTGTTCCCTACGGTTTACTTCCTCAAGTCACCTGTGTGCTTGAGGAATTCCTAATCGACGTTGCTTTTTTACCCAACCTTTGGAATCAGTTTTGAGCTGTTTGATAAGTTTGAAAAGTGAGGATTTCTCTAATTTTCCATCGAATTCGTATTTAATTAACCAATTTCAAATAATATTTAATATTGTCGGCGTGCTGTGACTGCATGTATTTTGCGTCTTCCATTAACGGCGGATTTTGGGGTCTTTTTGTGCAATTATTACCCATTTTGTTCTACCCTTTCATCGTTACATAACTTCTCTTAATTTTTTTTTTTTTTTAATGTGGTACCACAGATTTTGTTATAGTCTCTTCACAATGACTGCCTACCTATTCTGTTTCTCCTGATCTATGACAAGACAGTAATCTTTTTTGTCCCTGACTTGTAAGGAAATATACAGTCTGACAAAAACAATACACATCTAGTCCCTGATATAAAACAGAAAATAGAAAAAAGTAGATTCACCTTACCTGAGCCCACGTGATTGATCACCAATTCGCGGAGACCTGTCCTTCAGTCGCAGATCAGAAAGTGGCTGGCCTCTTTTGAATGACAATTCAGTCAGAGGACGTTCCATATAAGAAGAACCGATTTGGTTTCTTCCCCGTACGGTTTCAACCACCTGTCCGTCTGATCCGAGGTGAAGAGAGGGTTCCGGTCCAAAGGACCAACCTGTAAAAGGAAAAATCTTCAAAGACCAATTCACGTTAGGTTCAAGCAAGGCACTCTTTATTACTTGCAGCAAGGAGACAAAGCATGTAGGCACAAGGTTTGTCTGAATTACTGGTGATTAGTATGTTATTCTTATACAGTTCTCTTCCTGTCACACAGAAAATGTTACTATTCTATTGCTGACGTAGACACAGCTTTCTGTATGTTCTACAGAAAATGTTACTAGACTTATTGCTGACTGAGTTAGATTATCTGCTGTTTTGCAAAACATTTTGAGAAAAACAACCTGGCCTTGGGCTATTTTAGCCCACCTTAACTTCTCAATTCTTCAATTGTACTGTTCTAATACATGTGTTACATTTTGTCTAGATTCAAGGTACATTTCTAGCTTTGGTACACATAATGCTGATTATGGTTTAAACTTTCAAGCATCTATTGTTTTCTTTATCAATACTTCTAGCAGCTGCATACTTTCTCATGGCATAAGCAGAAATGAATATCTCTTTGTTAAGTTTCATGACATTAGCAGAAATGAAATGTCTCTTGTTATTTTCATGAAATTAGCAGAAATGAAATGATTCTTGTTAAGTTTCTAATAGCTGTGCAGATTCATGCAGTGTGAACAGAATAAATGTATTAACCCTTTTAAACCTCAAATGCACTAAGCGTGCATATTACTATTACACATTTTTCTAACAAGTACTATAAGCAAAAAGGAGAATGTTAAAAAACTAGAATAAGTTTTATGTTTTGATTTAAAAAGAGAGTTGAGTAAATATAAGGTTTTGTATGCAGAGTAGCAGAAACTTAAAAGATTACAAAAGAATTTCAGGGAGTAGAGTATAGAAGACGCTTTGGAGGTTGCATAGGAAGCATAGGATGAAGTAGTTAATGATAGGTTTTAGTAAGTTAGTTTGACTGTACTATAAAAGGTAGGTAATAATCAGGGAAGGTGAGTACAATGGCAGGACCAGTGTTTTTTAAAGTGGTCTTTGGTTGCTAGTTTAAATTGTTTGGGGTGAGTCAGGGACCTTATTTCCAGTGGGAGTTTTCTCCATGCAATAGAGGGATGGTAGCTATACAAGTTGCACCCTGTGTTGGATTTGGGTTTATGGATTTTTAGTAGGTCTTGGGTTGAGCTTCAGAGAAGTCTGGTAGGGGAGTAGTGAGAGATGAGAGAAGATAGACTTGGGCAGACATCAGCCTGATATAGGATGGAGTGTATGATTTGGAGTTGAGATTGTAGGAACAGGTGAGGTAGTTTGGGCCAGTTCAGGTATTTTAGGGAGAGACAGTGGTGAGATTTATATGTTTGTTGAGATGCAAATCTACCTATTTTGTGGTAGGTTGATTTTAATTTGGTAAGTAGGGAGGAGTTCAGATGTGTGACTATTGGGGAACAATAGGTTAAGCATGGAAGAAGGTAGGCATGGGTAAGAGAAATCCTAGCTGCAGTAGTTAAGAATTTGTTGTTCCTGTACTGTAGTCCTAGCTTTTGGTGGATTTTTTTGATACACTTGTTAATGTGAAGATTGAATTTTAGTTGGTCGTCAATGGTAATGCCAAGGAGTTTTGTGTTAGTTTCAACTTCTATAGGAGTATTGTTTAGGGACCTTATGGAGAAGGAAAGTTTAATGTGGTTTGCAGATTTAGGTAGAAATAGTAATTTTGTTTTCTTGGGGTTGAGGATGAGCTGATTATTAGTGAGTCATGTCTCTACTGGGGTGAAAGATGTCTGGGTATTTGTTAAAAGTTCTAAGGGGGAATTAGCAATAGATATGACTGTAGAGTCATCTGTGTATTGGACAATGTTAGATTGAGGACAATAGGAGTGGAGTGAGTTGGTGAAGATATTAAAGAGTAGAGGTCCAAGAATAGAACCTGGGGGAACACCAGTTCTTACTGAGAGAGGGGTAGATAGTGTTGAGTCCCATCATACTGACTGCAGCCTATCAGAGAGATCGCTAGAGAACCATGCAACTGTATCAGGGGAGAGGTTTAGGTCTGCAAGTTTACTAAGTAGCAGAGTATGTGAGACAGTGTCAAAAGCCTTAGAAAGGTCAAGGAATACACAGGATATGAGTTTGTGGTCCTCTTTAGCCAGGGCTAAGGTGTTGAGAAATGACAGTAGAGCTGTGATTGCACTATGCTTGAGACGGAAGCCATGCTGTGTTGGAGTGAGAAGTCTGGAGAAAGTAAAAAGGAATATTGTCTGCTGATACAGAGCATGGTTTGAGCTTTGAGAGTAGAGTTCTGATATAGTCAGTGGAGAGAGGTTTGAGAGAGAAGGAGTTTACTGAGATAGTGGTTGAGGGGTGTATGGGGAAGGTTTGAAATGCTGTTGTTTGAGAGATTGGGATTAAATAGTTTGGAAATGGATTTGATAAAGTAGTGTTGCAGGTATTGGCAGTTTCTTCAGGTGACTTGTCATAACATGGGTTTTGTGAAGTTGGATTACCTGGATGTAGTATTTGGTTTATAGCATTCCAGAATTTTTTGGATCAGATTTTAATGTTTTTGGGGGATTATAATAAAAGTCTTTTTTGTCTTTGTTGATGTTTTTTTGTCTGATTTCTAAGTTCTTTATACTTTTAGAGGTCAGCTGGAAGTTTGGTTTGCACCCATGTTTTCCATGCCCTATCTCTGGATTTCATAAGGGTATGGGTGGTTTTAGTTAGTCAGGGTGAAATGTTTGCCTTTAATCAAACTTTTCTCAGTAGGGCTAGAGAATTTAAAATATTTAGGAAAGTTGAGTTGAAGGCATTTACTGCTTTGTTGAGTGGGAGCTGAGTAAGGAAATTCCAGTTAATTATAGAGAGGAGGGTTTTAAAAGTGTCTGGGTTAAAGGTTGAAAGGTTGCAGTAGGTGATAAGCCAGTGTGGTTTGGGGAGGTGGGTGATGTATCTTAACACTTTTATAGGTGAGTGGTCACTCAGGGCATCAGGTAGAGTTTCAAGGTTATGGTATTTGCTGGGGTTAGAAACAGGTATCCAATCTATCAAGAAGCTTGAAGAATGAGAGATATTTGTATGGATAGGTTTGGAGATTAGTTGTGTAAATCCATGGAGGTTGTGTGTTGTGGAGGGTTTGGATTATTAAGGTTATGCCAATTAATGTTTATGTCCCCAAGAAGGATAATTTCATTAGGGAAATTTAGGGAGAAATATGACAGTATATTTTCCAACAAAGGGATGTTGTCCCCTGGTGGAATGTATATGGCTACTACTGTGATGGTAGTAAAGTCATTGGGTTTGAGGTTTGCTATTAGTATTTCAGCAGGTGTAAAGGAGAGAATTGGTTCTTTAGGAAGGGAGAGAGTGAGGTAGCTAGAGTAAACTAAAGCAACACCTCCACTTGTTTTCTTTAAGTGATCTTGGTGAAGTATATTATAACCTGGAGGAAGAGTGTTTTTATCTTGGTTTTGATGTTTAAGCCAAGTTTCTGTGACAGCGATAATGTCTGGGCTATGAAGAGATACCCAAGTATGAAACTGGGTTAGTTTGTTGAGCATACTTCGAGTATTAATAAAATACAAGGAGATTTTCTTTTTTGGTATGGATGGTTGATTAGAATTGGGGGTGATATTTTGTGGGGTGTTAGGAATAGTGGTAGGACCAGGGTTTGGGTGTATATCACCTGACAAGATTAGAGTCCTTGGGAAGTCATAAGTTTTCATTTTTTTGTGGGTAGTTGTGAAAGTATTTTGTTTTATACTTAGATGTACTATGGTTGAAAGGAGGAGTTTTTATTTTAGGGAGTAGTATATTCATTGGAAGAATAGATGCAGAGATGATTATGAGTTGCTGAGAGTAAGAAAAGCAGTTTTGGTGAGGGTAGTTGGGGGCTTTATGTATAGGGGTTAAGAGTGTGTGAGATGATGTTATGCTGTGTAGAAGCAGTGCAGGTAGAAGTATGACAGGAATGATTAAGTCTGGTATGTGTGAAGAGGAGGAGAGGACTTTAATAGGGTGAGTTGGTTGAGAGTTTGGGGAGGAGTTGTAAGGTAGGGAGAGAGTTTATAGTGGGTGTTAGCTTGTGTAACAGGAAGGGGAGGGGTTTCATGGTTGGGAGGGACCTGTGGTTAGATATAAAGGAAATGATATGGGGGGGGGATGGGTGACAGAGGAAAGTACAAAAAAAAAAAAATAATCAGCCAGTACAATCCATTATCCAGGGAAAATAAACAGCCAGATTTAAAGGCAATTAGACAAGTTAAATTCTAAAAGTAAAAAATGTCTTTTCTTTTCTGTTTTTATTTTTCTTTAAAAATGGGGAGCTGCAGTTCAGCAGTTCACTGAGAAGTAGGAAAATAATGTAGTTATACCAGGGGTTTTAGAAAGGGGCATGCAGTAAATTAGGATTCAATAGAGTATTATTTAAAAATGAATGGAATATGGTATATGTGAGTACACTACTGGGGATTCCTATGAAGCAAGGGCAGAAAAGCTAAGTGAAAAGATGGTACCTTTCTGCATCAGGTTTTTTGATCCCTCTGTAATTAAGCAGGAGTGGGAGGGAGGTGTGCAGGTGCAAGGTGGGGGAGGGGGATAGACACAAAGTAATACAAGGTTGTGAGCCAGAAAAACTGAACTAGGCCAGCTGCTAAGAAAACAATCAGGAAAACTAAGCTCAGTCAATTCCAGGTCAGTGTAGTGCAGTAACTTTCTAATAACTACAAATCTTGTGCTACTAATCTAGTACAGTGTGATGAAAAGGACCACCACTTCTATAAGGAAAAACAATTGACGTATGGGCTGCAGGTACATAGGTAAACCTTTTCCAAGAGAAAGAAAGTTTTTTTAAGTAATTGACCTGGGAGTAGAATAGGAATAGAAAAAAATGGGGGGGGGGGGCAGTAGTGCGCACGATTACACTAAAAGCTGTAGCAAAAAGTCTTCAGTTTAGAGGACAGATTAAATACAACTCTAACATGCACTAGTGTAGTTGAAAGCACTTTAGTGTTCCAATGATGTAGGGTCTCACAGTGCAGGGCAACCAGACAGCCTTTGGTTTATTGGAGGTTGGCCAAGACACAGAATAAAACTTTTGCTGGGGGGAATGCGAGCACACTACTGGGGATTCCTATGAAGCAAGGGCAGAAAAGCTAAGTCAAAAGATGGTGCTTTTCTACATCAGTTTTTTTTTTAGTTATGCCAAAAACCTGCTGGCATAGTATGTATCCTGGACCTCTACACTTAAACTGCTTCTGAAAAAAAAACAGTGCATTATATGTAAATGAAAATATTTAGGGCTGTATGTACAATGGAAAAATTATGAATATTCTTATGCATTTATTTATTTATGTTTGTTTACAGGGGTAGAGGACTGATCTCAGTAGATCATTTCCAACCACAGCTGGGTAAGAAAGAGTACAGAGAATACATTTGTAAACCAATTTCTGCTATGGATCACTGCCCCCTAAGTACTGCTAAAACACATCAAACCACAGCAGTTGAGGGACAGTAACCCACCTCTCCAATTTAAATGCAAAAAATGAAAGAAAATGTATACAGCAGTTACATACATCAGTGAAAAACAGAAGCGTCTTTACATGGAGGAATCTGTTATCACTGCCCTCTATCCACTTTTAAAACATATCTGAACAGAGTGGTAATAGGGGCTGCTGTCTCTATCAACCCTTCCCATCAAAGAACATAAACTGTAGCTCATAGTTCTATGTGTTAATTTATAATTGTATTGCACAGTTCATTTTTGTATCACTGATCTATAATGTTTGTAACACTTTTCTGTTAGTGAATATGGTAAGTGTTCAGACATATACAAGTATAGAAAGGTGAGGTAAAGGTTAATGTCTCTGCAGCTTCTGGAATGTCTGACATTATACAGCATCATAATGTTAGTCTAAGTGACGCACATAGCAGAGCTCTCCATAACTGTGAAAAATGAAATGGTGCATCTTAATTGTAACAAGCAGGTAGAAACATGAATATAGTTCAGATCTGCCACATCTGCAGCCTTCCCCTCCTTCCACCTCATTGGTGACTCAGACTTGCTTTGGCAATTATTCACAATTTTAACCATTTAGGAGTAAACAGATGCCTCAGGTAGCATCCCAAAATTTGAAAAACCTGTTACTCACTACTTCAGTCTCAAGGATCAGATTAAATCCTTAATTTTGGGGATTTGACTTGTCATATTGCCTTATTCAGTGCTGTGATTAAAACCTCAATTTTGAGCCATTGGAAGAGTACAGCAGCTGGAACTCCTTCACTTTTTGGAAGACTCAATGGATAGTGTTGTGTAATCGATGTGAAAATGTTTACACACAGATTAATTTTTTTTTTGTTAGTGATTTAATTATTCAGGATCTCATCCTTCATTAAAAGGCATGGATATGCAATAAGTCAGATATACCATTACATTAATTCATAAAGTAGCATATTGCATACTTCAGGTCATGTGACATAATTCTGAAAAGTTTAAAATAAATTTTAATGGGGTGGGGTTAAGATGCAAAATACTGTTATATAGGGTATACTTATTTGTTGATATTTAAAGTGTGTATAAATCCATTTGCAAGTGTTTTGTGCCATTATGGCTCTTGCCATATGTAAGTATTTTTGTGCATACTTGTGTTTCTGTTTGTATATATATGCATATAAACACACATGTATGCATGCACAGACACACACATATACACACACAGACACACACACACACGCACACACACACACACACACACACACACACACACACACACACACACACACACACACACACACACACACTATATGGACAGAAGAAATACATAAAATAACTGAAATAAATTAATCCATGAATACATAGACCATTGCTGGTTTATGAGTTTCTTTTCATGGTATTTTTTTGTAAAATATATTAGTCAGCTTAGATTATAATGAGTGATAGCTTAAAATTAAATTAGTTCTGGTCAGAATTAATACAAATATGGTCTAGCCACAGGTCAGAATTATGCTTTCTTGGCAAATGAACTCCCATTGATTTCTACAAAGCTCAAATGCTGATTAACAAATCAATTAAATTATTTATTTAGTCATCTATAATTTATAAAATGCTAATTCTAGGCAGGAATGTTATCATTAAAGCGTTAAGCACTTAAGAGTGCTAATAAAAAAGAACTAAATAAACAAATACTCTGAGCTTTACAATAGGCTATGTGATGAAGTAGGTACAACTATACAAGTACTGGTAGAAAATAATCGGGAACATTTATTGAAAAAACACAGAGTGTTTAATGGTCAGGAGTTTTTAATTATTTACTTATGTTTATTAAAGCTACAAGGAAAATATTTGCACAGTATAAACTACTACAGACAGTCAATAACATGCATATATGAATGCATATTATATAATATATATTATATATTATTATACATTATGGTTGCATAAATACATGGGCGGCCACGGTGGTGCAGTCGTTAGCATTGCCGCCTCACAGCAAGAGGTTCTCTGGTTCGATCCTCAGCTGGGGTGCCTTCTGTGCGGAGTCTGCATGTCCTCCCTGTGGTCGCGTGGGTTTCCTCCGGGTGCTCCGGTTTCCTCCCACATCCCAAAGACATGCTGCAGGTGGATTGGACACTCTAAATTGGCCCTAGGTGTGCATGTGAGTGTGCCTTCTGTGGAAGGTTGGGCGCCGAGCTGGCAACTCGACACCGTAAAACTCCACTACCATTCAATGTGCAGGCAAGGTGATCCGCTGTGGCGACCCCTTACCGGGAAAAAGCCGAAAGAAGAAGAAGAAGATGGTTGCATAAATACATGCAACCTGCACTGCAGTATATAAAAAAAATGTGCTTTTATATGGAAAATCATCACAGTAAAAGTGCTGAAGTGCAGTTGTAATACTAAGCTTGCTTGTCATTATTCAATCTGAATGCTAGTGAGGCGATACAACAGAAATTCAATAGCAGCTCAAGATTCCTATTGAAAGTTATTCAGACACAAAATATGATTTTTTCAGGGAAATAATTGTCACACTGAAATCGTATATTAAATAGCCTAGAAGGAAAGCAAAGAAGGATACCACACTAGAATGTGTGAAGCCCATGGTAAGTACTGGTATGGGAAGCTGAGCTCTTGTGTGGAACTTTCACTCTTAGAAAGTTGTCCAAAATGTGTTTTTCTCTCAACAATGGCATATATTTTGCTTGCTGTTCTATAGGCCATTACCCCTTGAGATGAGCAGCTGTAGAATTAATGAAGGCAGAATGGACAAGCTAGCTAGTGCAACATAAAGGACAAACCAAAACTAGATCTCAAGAAAGTCTAAAAGATATCCGAAAATCTGAATACCATAATAACGACACAGAACTTATTGAAGTTCATTGGAGAAAGATGGTTAAACATATAAACAATTGGCACATACTTCACCTGGCAAAAATATAACTAAAAGCCAAGAATGAAACAAACCAAAGAACCTCCACAACAAATTGAGTCCTCTGTTAAACGATACCAGTAGTATAACAGAATAAAAAACTTCGGACTCAGCACGACCAAAAGAGAAGTAGAAATTTATTAGGTGAGCGCTTTCGCGTACCTTTCAGCACGCTTCTTCAGACCATAAAAAACTGTAGCAAAACTAGTTGCTCTTATATAATAATACAAAATCTAATAATTGTTCTGGGCTGGTGAACAATTAATCAATTTAAAAATGCTTAAAAGCCCTAGTGCAAGAAGACTCAAATTTTAAAGTCATACACTGAAATAGATATATAAATAAAGGCAGGTAAAATTTAAAGCACAAATCTAAATAGTGTGTACACTTATTCACTCAAGACTTAAAACATCTATAATGTGCAAATAATGCACTTTTCATTTTCATTCTCATCAGATTTTCTAAATTGTATCTCATTCAGGTTTTAGGTTTCATACACATATCCATTTTTTTGCTGATGTTTTTTGTCTTTTTGTCTTTTGTAATACATGTGTCGTTTCATGAACGGGTTTTATTTGCATTCTGTAAAAGTGCTTATCTGATTTTGATATAACAGCTTTTAAATCGTTTATTTAGCTAATGTACCATATATTTTTCTTTTGGTTATCTGTATACAGAATTGTTTTGTGATAAGTTTAACATGGAGAGTAATTATGATTATGTTTTATTACAAATATAGATGTTTTAAGTCTTGAGTGAATAAGTGTACACACTATTTAGATTTGTGCTTTAAATTTTACCTGCCTTTATTTATATATCTATTTCAGTGTATGACTTTAAAATTTGAGTCTTCTTGCACTAGGGCTTTTAAGCATTTTTAAATTGATTAATTGTTCACCAGCCCAGAACAATTATTAGATTTTGTATTATTATATAAGAGCAACTAGTTTTGCTACAGTTTTTTATGGTCTGAAGAAGCGTGCTGAAAGGTACGCGAAAGCGCTCACCTAATAAATTTCTACTTCTCTTTTGGTCGTGCTGAGTCCGAAGTTTTTTATTCTGTTATAAAAGCCAAGAATATTCCACTGGCTGGTTGGAGAGAACAAAATTATAAAAATACTTTAAACATGCATGCACATATTATAAACAACAAATAAAACAAAAAAAAAATGTGAACCAAATAAAAGAAAATGACCAAAAAACCAGGATCCACCACAAAATTTAATCCAAACTCTCTGTAGCGCCTCGGCAAACGCCTTCCAAGGAGAATGCTGTTGTGTCTTTCGGCTTTTTCCGGTTAGGAGTTGCCACAGTGGAACTCAGGTCTGCTAATGATTGGCAGTAGATTTTTATGTGCCGAGTTGCCGGCCCTGACGCACAACCTTCAACGAAGGTACGCCCATTCACGCATGTCTCCACACAGAAGACGCTCTAGCTGAGAATCAAACAGGACAATGTCTTACTGTGAGGTGACAATGCTACCGCAGCACCTTCCAAGGAGAATACAAACAGAAAAAACACCACATATTTATACAATAGAATTAATCAACCTATTTTAACAATTAAACAATTACAACACCTAAATAATTATATAATTAAATAATTAATTAGATAAAAACTCTCCAATTACATTCTACTTTAATGTCACTAAAGGCTAAAGTGCCATATTTCAATATGAAAACTGTTTCCTTATGCAAACGTTTTTTCTTTATGTTAGTACAATATTGAACAAAGAAACATGTTCTAAAACAGTACCTAGCATACCCTGTGGGTTACTATTGTGATACTTTTTAAAGTGAATTGCAAGTGGACTTTCTAACTTTTCATTCCTAATATCCATGACATGTTCCTGTAACCTGGTTTTAAAAGCCCTTTTACTTTCTCCCACATAGAACATTCCACATGGGCATTTGAGTGCACATACAGTGCTTTCAGTATTACATGAAAACATACCTTTGGACTGAAAATTATGTCCGTTGATACATTGAAATGTTCTACTCATATATTGGCGTGTTATACATCTACCATAGGGATGTGTTCCTGCTAAGCTCAAATTTATATTGAAGCATGCTGTAGAATTTAAAAATCTAGCATGGACTAGCATATCCTTTAGATTCTTGCCCCTTCTAAAGGAAAAAATTAAGTTTTTTTCAAAAACATCTACTAAGTCCATATATTTAAACAGGGAAGTCCAATAAAGTTGAATAGTCTGCTTAACTTCTTCTGCCAATAGATCATAGGTCATAGCCGCATAGATCTTTCTCAAATGATTTAATTCTTTCTTAAATCTACCTTGATGTTTATTACAATTATTACTAGGTTTATATGTAATGTTATTATTGACTTTATCTAAAGAGAGTAACACTTCCTCAGCATTGTAACCCCACTTTATAAATAACTGAGATGTTTTTTCTAACTCCTTATTTA
The DNA here is from genome assembly GCF_019279795.1 of Protopterus annectens. Lineage (NCBI taxonomy): Eukaryota > Metazoa > Chordata > Ceratodontiformes > Protopteridae > Protopterus > Protopterus annectens. The sequence continues at coordinate 527,655,286 of NC_056729.1, forward strand.
CCTCATTAGTGTTATTACATAGTCTCTCTACTCTCATTAATTCTCCATACGGTAAAGATTTTAATAAATGTGGAGGATGATGGCTAGTTCCATCTAAGAAGTGTAAACCATCCTCAAATTTATAAATTACCTTAGTAATAATTCTCCCATTTCCCCCTCCAAGATTTATATCCAAGAAGTTAACCTTATTCTCTAGTTTGAAAACCATCAAACTTCAATGAAAATCTATTTTCTTGGAGGGCATGTATAAAATTACTAACTTCTTTTCTACCCCCTTACATATAAAAATTAAATCATCTATATATTGATAATATTTCACCACATTCTTTTTGAAAAATTCTTTCTGGTACAAAAATTCCATTTCAAAAAGTCCCATCATGATATTAACATACATGAGGGCAAAAGCTGCCCCCATGGCTGTACCGTTCAACTGGTGAAATATCTGTCCATCAAACTCAAAATAATTATTTCTAAAACAAAAATCAACCAATTCAATTCTATAATGTGAAAGGGGACTATCTCCCAAGATTTTATTTAATGCTTCTAGCCCATACTGATGATTAATACTTGTGTACAGACTCTTCACATCTGCTGTTAACCAATACATGTCTTTAGACCATTTAAGGGGTAATACCTGTTCTAAAAAATCAGAACTGTCTTTAATAAAAGAACTTTGTCTAATAACATATGGTAAAATAAAACTGTGTAAAAATATACCCATATTATTAAGGAAATAATTACATGCGGACACAATAGGATGACCCGGAGGGTTCTTGGTGTCTTTATGTATTTTAGGCAGACAATAAAATCTGGCAACTTCACAATTATCTATTTTAAATTTAATATCTACATCATCTTTTGAAAAATATCCTAAACGCTGTCCCTTCTGTAATAAATTTCGAAATTGTTGAGTGGCTTCTTCATATTCGTTAACAGAACATTTTTCATAAGTCTCACTATCATGTAAATGTTCCAAACACATCTGAACATATTGTGAAAAATGCATTAATACAACCTTATTCCCTTTGTCTGCTGGTTTTATAATTTCTTCATTTCTACTAAGTTGTTGTAATGCTTCCCACTCTGATTTAATTAAATTATACTTTATATGTTGTTTTTTATTATTAAAAAAAAATCACAATATAAAGATTATATTGCAAAATCTATCATAGCTGCAAAATTTTGTATACCTTCATGAAAAAAAGGTGGTATAAATTGACTTTTAACTACAACTTTAGATGTATCCAACCTACAATATGTATTAAAAGGTTCAGAAAATTCATAATCAGAAATGCAAGAATAGAAACTGTCCTCTGAGTCAGCGGAAGAAAAAAATATAATTATTTAAACCATTACTAAAACTATTTTCATTATGTTTATCCTTAAAAAAACAAGTCAAATGCAACTTCCATACAAGACAATACATATCTTTCTTCATGACATACAATCTAGGCATAACAGTAGGAATGAATTTTAAACCATGGTTAAGCACAGAAAATGTAGCATCATTCAAAGTATAGCCACACAAATTAACTATATATGCATCTCCACTATTTGACCGGTTGTTATTACCCATTAAAGTCACTGAACGAACTGTGTTACAGTCAATTTCTTCTAAATAGTTTGTACCTTTGCTGCATAGGTGGTTGTACTTCAGGCTGTTGTCTATACCCCTGTTCTGATGTCGAATTCTCTCCCCTAGTTGTTTCTCTATCTGCATACTCGGGTCGCTAATTTCTCCGAAAAGTTTGTTGTAGATATCATGAATCCTAAGCGGCAGGAAGTTCAGGATATTCTCCAGGATCACTCTCCCACTCCATAGAGACATCCGAGCAACTGCTCGAGCCGCTATTACGTCTCTGACCTTCTTGGTCGGCAAACCGAACACCACTCTGTTGCCTCCTCTTATTGGTTGGCCGGAAAAAAGCAGAACTACTGGCATAGTCTTTAATATCTTGATTCAGTTTATATTTCTTTGTATTTAACAGTTCTTTTTCAAAATCCATAAGTTTACCCTGTATATCTTGTAGACATTGGTCCATACGTGCAACCCCTAATGCATCTGATAATGTCTCACAGGCAGTAGTTATATCTGTTTTTAATTTTGCCTGTTTTAGTCTATCTCATTCCACCAAAATGTTTATCCATTCAATTGAACACCGGTGGGTGGTGGCTACCCACCTAGTATGGAACTTTTTATCATTTTCATCCTGCATGTCAAAAAGAGTTGTTGGATTTTTTAAAGCTCTCAAGCCTCAAGGTGTGATGTCTAATTCCAAATATCTCTGTGGGCTGAGACAATTTAAGTGAGCTGCCAACTCTTCTGACATGAGTCTATCAATTTATCAAATATTTCTTTTGTTTCACTTGATAAAGAATTACCCATTCGCTGTCCGATACCGGAAAAAGGATTACTAGTTCTTCTTTGCTGTTCTTTTAGCAAAAATATTTGCCAAAAGATAATCTGCTCTTCCTGGGTCACTTGTGTATTTGTTTTATCACCCATAGACAAGGTATACTGGTCTATAGTAGTTTGACTCGAATCCATAGAGTCCTGCCTAAAAAAGTTTAGGCACCGTAAGTGAAAGATCACTGGACATGTATTATAAGCAACAAATAAAACAAAAAAATGTGAACTAAATAAAAGCAAATGACCAAAAAAACAGGATCCACCACAAAATTTAATCCATACTCTCTCTAGAGCCTTGGCAAACGCCTTCCAAGGAGAATACAAACAGAAAAAAACACCACGTATGTATACAATAGAATTAATCAACCTATTTTAACAAATCAACAATTAAAACACCTAAATAATTATATAATTAAATAATTAATTAGATAAAAACTCTCTAATTATATTCTACATTAATGCCACTAGGGGCTAAAGTGCCATATTTCAATATGAAAACTGTTTCCTTATACAAATGTTTTTTCTTTATACTAGTACCATATTGAGCGTTGCACATATACCTGCATAAGAATAAAAAGGTTGGAGTCCCTAGAGAAAAATCTTTTACAGCAGGAACCAACAGACACATTTATACACCTTATGGGGATGCAGGAAGTATAAAGTCAGTTTTCACACCAGTTATTTATAAATTAGGTTTAGATGAATCATCTGGGATAGTAGCACAGTGGTTACTGCAACATATCACAATCTTCTGGCTATTCCAGCAATCTGGGCTTGTTCCATATCTTTGGGTGCCTTACCTTTACACTAGTGGTGTGATTCTTTTTGCAATCTTAATCATCTCAGAAGTTCTATATTCTCTTCTAAACCACAGATGGAAATACTTTTGAAAAAGCAGTTATCAGTAAGCTATGCAGCTAAGTAATACAACTGAATACACAAAGAATTAATGCTATGCTCCTTTTAAGAGTCACTAAAGTGTTATGTATTAAGTTTACGAGTTCAACTTTCACTGTGGCTGAAATGACAGCACTGTTTAAGAGTTTATTACTTACTGAGGCACTTATTTCACATTTCTATATATCGTGGTATCATTTGAAGTGAAGCACATTCTGTAGTCACTAAATAAGCCAAGCTGGTACATTGCATTAGGAGTAAAAGATTCATCTGGGAAGAATTCAAAAATAGTGGGCAGGATTCACGAAGCCTCCGTGTAAGAGTTACAAGGCTTACACGGAGGCTGCAGTTAAATGGTGTGACGTCAGCATGTCATGCATATGCATGAGGGCATGCTGAATCACACCTAAGGCTAACACGGTCCATGTAAGACAGTAGGGGGCGTGTCCGTAGGGCGAGCCCTGCAAACGGACACACCCCCAGAAGAGTAAAAGTCCTGAAAGTAAACGCCCACGACAGAGTCCGTGGAAACGTGAATAAACACAACACAACACATGCCCCCACAGACTATGAACATAAAATGTATAAATGAACATCTTATATTTTTTTTTATAAGTTGTAAAGATGTTTGCCCGTGAGTGCGCTCGTTTGCGCAGGCGAGCCCGTCGCTTAGCAACAGTTAGCAGTCAGTGGAAAAGCATATAAGAACTAAATATGCAAAGTAAGCCAAGAAGCAATAGCGTAGTGGTAGAGACATTGGCTGAAGAGGAGGCAGTCATGGTTTGAGTCCCCACAACATCAATTTTTATTTTTAGTGAAATAAGCACGAAACAATTCCCTGACATATATGTACATATATAAAATTATATTTTATGTAAAATGTAATGAAATGGGCCATGTATTTTGAAGAAATGTGAGATAATAAAAATAAAAAAATGTCAGATGTGCCTATAGCTGAGCTACAGTCTAACAAGTTGAGTATATCTGCCTGTAGGTGAGCAGTGTTTTAACAGGTTTAAAATGAGTGCCCGTAGGTGAGCAGTGTTACAACAGGTGTAAAATGAGTGCCCGTAGGTGAGCAGTGGTTTAATAGGTGTAAAATGAGTGCCCGGGGTTGAGCAGCATTTTAACACGCTGAAACGGTGTGCCCGTAGCTGAGTTGAGCGTAATATGCGTGCTGACAGCCAAACCACACGTAAACCAGCGTGATCTGTTTGCGCGGAGCTGCGCACAGCGCCAACAAGCTAACCGACAGGCAACGTTGAGCAAGCTGTATTAAAACTGCCTTTACACAGACACACCTCCTAGCCTGTGTAGAATGTCATAAAATATAAAAAACAATGGCCAGGTTCAAACCCAGGATACCATGCACCATAGTCAAAGTACTGAACCACTAAGCCATGACAGTTGCACTTAGAAATGCAGTAATAGCATATATATAGGAATGAATAGAAAGAGGAGCATGACAAAGCAGGTTTTGTGAAGCTGATACAATTCCAAAATGGCCAATCACAGATAAGTGTGGGAAAATGGCATATATAAGCCCCATAGGCGGGAATACACAGCATAACTGATTGTAGAACCGACTTGCAGCCAGGATGTCAGGTGTAGGAGAGGGTAGTTGCTTCCGAGCACAGAGGTGGGGCGTTGAGGAGTCCAAATATATGGTTTGGCTCCTCGTCCATAATCATGAGGCCCAACTCATGCAGGTCCAGGTCCTGTGGGGAGCATATAGGGCTGAGGCATGGGAACGGTTGGCACATGATCTCACCAGTGCCACAGGAATACCAAGGACTGGTGAGCAGGTCCATCACCACCATGCGGACCTGAAGAGATGGAAGCAGGACAAACTGAACCGTTGGATCCAAGAGACCCAGCAAATGCCCAATGCCCCACTACTGAGTAAGTTACATGCTATTGTTTATGTAAGAAATTAACCTAGCTGATATTATGGAGATGTGTATTCCAATATTACTTTATTTATATTACAGCTGCAGGTGTCCGTTCTGTGAACCGTCGAGCCTATGGCGATAGGCTGGTGCAGTTGCACCACCAGGCAGGTCAGTAATTCTCTCCCTGTAACTGTAAATAAATATATAAGTATGACAGTTAGCAAAAGAGTGCAGTGTAGTCACTAATTAATAAAATGTGCAAGTAACAGTGTAAGAGGGTTTGCAAGTATTGCTTGATTACAAAAGTGTGATGCAGCCTGTAATCCAAATATAAAAATGAAACAAGTCTGAAATAAAGATGTCCCACCTGTAATATAATAGTACATAACCTGCAGCAGGCTGAAAAGTACAGCTGCAGAAGCTGAGTAAAACACGTGTGAAATATATCCCTGTTGAAATTCAGAAACATGACATAAGTGAGACTGTTGGAAAGGATTGTTATAACTACAGGTAAAACATGTCAATAAAGCCTAGAATTAAGTACCATCCTGAATTGTAAATATAAAACAAGTGAGAGAGTGTGAGAAAGAGGTATGAATCCACCAATAAAGTAGTAATAACTCCTGAATAAAGTATACTGCAGTCAGTACAGAATGAAATGAATGTGACAGGCAGAACCAAACAGCAACATGTGTTGAAAACAGTACTGCAGCTGGAATGTGTGTCCCAAAATCTGGATATGTTGCTCTCAGTCTGCAATATGCAGATAGTATGGTTGTCTGAAATACCAAACATCCACATTTGTCTATAGCTATATAAAGCAAATGTAGCAGGATGATGTAGCAGGATGATGTAGCTGAACAGTGCCAGATATGAATGTGTATGAATAAAAATGAAATGTATATTGATGTAGCAGTAACATTCCTATCACCAACCTGAAGTAGTTATCACAAAGGAAACTGTAGACAGAACTGTAGTGTGTATATATCTGCAGCTAGTAGAAATGTACAGCATATGTATTGGTATTTGAAGGTGTTAATTAAATATTTCTTCACCCTACCCTATAACCACATATAATCCATTCCATGTGAAATTGGTATGTGCAATCACAATTAACACCCCTGGACATTTGTCCTGTTGGTTCATACATATTTGCATGTACGTTGATGCATCTGCCCTGTTCATACATCCAAACCTGATGGCCTGTTGCCATCAATCAACCCTGCATGTTGTTGGATTGTGTATTGCTGTTCAAATTATGCATGTGTTATGCTTGCTGTTCAGTGGCTTGAATATATGGGTGTTTGGTTAATGGGAATACTAATGCATGCTGTTACAACTAATTGTGAATGGTATTGTATGTTACTAACCCAAACTGTCATAACATAATGCAAAACATAGGACGACAGGGAAGGCGGGTTCCAGCGGACCCACCTCTCCCACCTCAGCTGGCGAGTGCACCTGGCAGTAGTGCCCAGGCCGGACCCTCCTCCGGTGGCCCTGTGCCACTTGCAGGTGGAAGCACTGCAGGGGATGGGGCTTGTCCCCCCTCTGCAAGCGTGGCCGGAGGAGAACATCCACTCACCCTCCGTAGTGTCCGGACTGTGGTGTGTAGGGAGATCCAGCACGCTGTGCTTGGGCCCCTATGCCAGCTTGAGGCATGGGTGGCACAACTCACGGGCGTGCCTGCTGCCCAGCCTACACAGCCCCCAGCACAGCCCTGTCCTGGGCAGTGAAGGCACAGTGGCAACTGCCCATGGGTGGGGATCTTAGTTCCACTGTTGCCATCTGTGGGCTCATGGGCTCGAGATATCCAAACATCCGTCCCCGTCAATTGTGTAACCCCCCCACATGTGTCATACACCGCCCCTGTATGCATCTTGTTTGTCTTGTCTGTTAACCTAGCAACCTACTTCCCCAGCTATACCGACTTCCTGTACCCGACATACCACTCTCACATAAAAAAAAAAAAAAAGGGCACTCTGTACCCACAAAAAAATTATGCCCCATACATAGCTGCCCATTTTGCACACATGTCTGCTGGACATGGAAACTGTCAATTACAATTGGCTGTACAACAAGTATTATTGTCCTTACACCTCTCTCAGGGGTGGAAGGTTTCAAATGTCACACCAAATTACAAACATATGCACAGCTGTTGCTGACAAAGAAATGGGCAGCTATGGGCCTCACCTACATCCCTCCTGCAAAACCCGAGCTTGTTTCCCTACTGTCCTACCCTCTTTGTGACCCCTTTTTCACCACTTTCCTATCTCCCCATTTTCTTTTCTTTCAAAGAAAATAGCGTGGGTGTGCGCGAGGGTAAGCACTTTTAAGCAGTAGTAAGCAGGTGTGCGCTTCTGTGCGCTTAGCTAAGCGTGTGTGCGCGAAGCTAAGCGGCAGTGCGCATGTGTGACCTCCGCGCAAACCAGCGCTAACCCGCTTACAACTGCTTAAAAGTGCCTTAGTCACTCTGAATGACAAGGCCTGTAGTTTGCTCAGCAGCAAAATAAAATAACTCACTCAGTCTTGAACCCAGGACCTTGGAAACACTAGTCTGCATGACTTACCACTAAGCCATGAGTGCTATACAAGAACATTGTGCTGAAAGCAATATATCATAAAATAGTAGGAATTAATTTAAAGGGAATATACAAGTCTAGTACACAAAGCATGTCATGTATATTTACTGTCAAATCTAGTGGATTTGTAAAATAGTACTGTGTGCTGAGAAACAGTCATGCTAGTTGGTAGCTACTAGGTAATAATGTCACAGTAGCATCTGGCAAGCCACACACATACTCAGAGCAGGATAAACACAGCCATAGTTGAATAGTTAAGAGTTCAGACATAGCAACTGTGACTGAGTTACAGGGATGTCCCTGATGTGGAAACAAATGTCAACTGTGCCCCACTGACACCCTGCCAAATGTACAAACAGTAGCTTACAGAACAACATGCATTGCAGTGTCTACAACACAGCCTGAAATATGAGAGACATACCAACCCTTACACTCACAGAACAGTGTCCACAGCAAACCAGCATGGTCCCCACCCTGATAATCTAAAAGATCTATGCCTACCTACCAGACCTTTTTATAGCACAGGCCTGTAATCACAGTGAGAACTGCAATCACTACACAACAGGCTGCATGCAATTAGTAAATGCTGGCTAACAATTGGTGCAGAGGCCATCACATGGACATGTGCATATACCTACAAAAGCATCCTGTACTCCCAGTCCACACATGCAATACTGTCATTGCACCCGCTGGAGGTAGAGAGAGAGAGGGAGAGAGAGAGAGAGAAAACCAAAAGAAAGAAAGAAAGAAAGAAAGAAAGAAAGAAAGAAAGAAAGAAAGAAAGAAAGAAACCAAAAACATCAAAGCAAAGAGGCAGACAGCAGGCCAAGCAACTGCAAGCCTACACAAACAGCTGCAACAAACACATGTAATGTAAAGTACTACTATAATACTCTACATACTGTGAACCCTCCGGATGTGTTATTGGTCTGTATCTATGTATATGAGGATGTGCATAGGGACGGGGACATACTGAAACTGTCGCTGAAGGCTCCACATACATATGTATGTGATGGTAGCTATGTGCACATAGCAATGTAGGTTGTAGTGCAATGTACAAGTAGGTGGTACAGTAATGGGTGTTCAGCAGTACGTTACTGTGTGTATACATATGTGAACCTAAAAAGGAGTATATATATATATATATATATATATATATATATATATATATATATATAAAACATGTGTATAAGTATGTATATTGAGATATGTATGTGTATATATATATATATATATATATATATATATATATATATATAAAATATGCATATGTGTATACATAGCTAGAGAGGGATGTAGAAATACATAGACAGATATAGTTTCACAGTGGCATAGTATAGTACTAGGCTGTCTGCAGACAGTGTATAGAATAGATTTAGAAACCTGCGCCTCTGTATAGTAGTGACAGAGTGAAGACCACCCTACATAATAGCATTAGTGTACTGTGCCTCTGTCTAGTAGTGACACAGAGAAGATCCCTGCTGTAAACCTATGATCTCCCATCCACTTGTCAAGAATGCACATGAAGAGTGTCAGTGAGGGTCTCTGCCTAACATGAACTGGGATCCTGTTCCACAGTATGGGAAGCCTCTTAGCGATAGATATGTCCCTACAGTATGTCCTATTCATATGTGTGCTGAGGTTTAAATCCATAGCTGTCGTGCTTCTGATGGATTTGGATTGTATGAGGTGGAACATGTCCATCACTACCAGATTGGACATGGCCTACTACATCAGGCACAGATCTCCCCTACGTAGGCAGTATGCTATGGAATAGAGCATGAGTTATGTTAGTCTGGCAGCATATGACAGTTGTTGCAGACCCTTGATCCACCTGGTGATGTACTCATGGGGTCCCCCTAGCTGTTGCAAGTGCCAGGTGAGGTACATACCAAATGGGACATAGTACACAGTCATGGGCCTGATAAGGGAGGAGTATAAGGGTACAATGACCCCTTTTGATGTGGATGTGAATCCCTTCATGATAAGGTGGGCAAGGTAGGAAGTCCATCCAACCACTTCGGCAATGTGGGTGTCAAATGGGTGGTCAGTATTGCACAGTGTCACCAGGTCTCCGATTACTTTGTCTGTACTCAGTGGGTTATTGTCTATGTGATAATATGTAGGTACCTTGTCCATCCAAAAGGGCATGAGTATACATTACATGGCATGCAGTGTCAGGCCATGACTCCGCCACCAGTTGTTGGTGTCTGTGAGGCCTGTCAGTAGGATGTATGTGTCAGCAGGTGTATTGCCTATGGCGCCTAGTATGTAGTCATCTTTGAACATTGTCAGCCACTACCCTCCCATGTCTGCTTCCACATCTGAGAATGATATGCCGAACATGAGTAGTCCCAGGACAGAACCCTGTGGGACAAAGCCAAACCGGGTGGGATCAAGTGTCTAAGTCCCCAATGTCTCTGTGTATGGGTACCATAATGATCCTTCCCATATTGTTGCAGACCAGGCTGGTTAAGCATATGGGGCGGTAGTTACCAGGGTCTGTAGAGGTGCCTCCTGTGTGGAGTGGGACTACTGTTGCTGTATGCCAGTGTCCAGGTACATATGCTGTAGTAAGGCTACGGCTGAATAGCATGTAATGTGCATGTGTAGCTCCTCTTGCAGTTCACGTAGCATGCAACCTGCAATACCGTTGGGTCCCATTGCTGCTGTGTTCACAGCTCCGCTGAGGGTGGTTCCCAGCTGGACATCTGAGATGACAGGGAGGTTACAGTCAGCTGGGATAAGTAAGTCCACATGTGTGGGTGAGGGAGTGTAGAAACCTGCACTGAACCTGTCTGCCAGACTGTTGGCATTATCTGTGTGTTCAGTGTAGCGTATGTCACTGTGAACTAACTGTGAACACAACTGAGGGTTCCCACCCAGGTGTGTAACATAGCAGAGGAAGGCCTTGTGGTTATCTATAGTGACCATAGCGATGTCCCTCTCATTGTTGGCCTTGCATGTTTGTATGACAAAACCTATCTGTCTAGTACTGCTGATGAGAGATGCCGTAGCTCTATGGAAGTATGCTCTGCCATGCAGTAGCTACCATCTGTTGTTATACAAGTTGTTCAATGCTGGGATCCACCAGACAAGACACCTGCCCTTGGTGGAGAGGGTCATGGTTCCATTTGTGATTGCATGATCCATGCATTCTTGGAGATGTCTGTAGAAGCATATGTGAGGGGGTCTGCATTGTGGGAAGTGGATTACACTGGCCCAGTGGGCATTAAGGATACCAACTCAGTTATAAGATGTGTAAAGTCGGCATGTGAGAAGTTTCCCACTGTAGTCTGTTGTGTTGTGGGGGAGGTGGGATATGTATATCCAGGGTGATTAGTCTGTGGTCAGATGTGACTAGTGAGGGGTATACTTCCAGTGTGTAGCACATTGTCCCCATGTTTGTGATGATCAGGTCTAGTATATTATCTCCTGTTGTGGGAGAGGTGTCTAGCTGTTCCATTGCATTTGACATAGTGAATACCGGGAACCTTTGACTAGGGTGTTTGAGGTAAAATAATACACCCAGTGTATGTTAGGGTAGTCACACTATCCCAAAATGATGGTGTGTGGTGGGACATTCATGTCCTCCAATGTCTACAGGAAGGCCGACTGTGGGCCCTGAGATTGAGAGGGTGGTCTGTAACATGCTACCAATTGTATAGCAGGTTTACCTATGGTTATCTGCACCTGGATGGTCTGTGATGCTTCATGTGTTGCCACTAACCTGGAGGTGTGTGTGTCCTTCATGAATATGGACACACCCCCTCCCTTTTCGTTTTGTCCCAAGTCCTGGGGCCAAAATGCATGATACGGGGTATAGCCTGGTACCGCTGGTGTGCTCTCAGGAGCCTTGAACCAGGTTCCCACGTACTGCACAGACATCGAGATTGGTAGAATATGTATGTACAGATATATGTAATACACACATGCATATATAGATATCTGTAGAGACTTACACATATACAGATAGATCTGACTGACAACAGATATGTCTGTATATGACTATCTCTCACTCTCTGTCCCACCCCCTCACACTCACACTCACCCTGTGTCTCTCTCTCTCACTCTCTCCCCCTCTCTCCCCACATCTATATGTATATATCTACATCTAGATATACATATGATATATACATATATACAAACAGATATATATCCATATACAGATATAAATATATCAATGCATATCTATACATATATATATATATATATATATATATATATATATATATATATATACATACATACATATATAGACTGTGTGAGGCACATGTGTGCAGATGTCTTGCTACAGGTGCCTGGTGTTACAGGCATGGAGTGAACACCAGTGTGGATACTGGAGTACCATACCCCATTCAAAAACACTGACACCAGTAACCACCACATATGTACATGCCTGCCCACCACTGCATGTGTCAGGGGGGAACAGGGTCAACAAGTGTACAATAGGCTCCACATCGATAAACACAGTGGCACACTAGTCCTGTAATACCTGTACATGGAATGTGTCAGTGGACATGGTGTGTCAGCTATGGACATGTAGGTCACTGTACCCCTCCACACCCCACAATGTCCTACACGGTATGTACCTCCCATGACAGCTACAGATATGGTGAAGGGTACAGACATATGCAAGTAACTGTGTCAATGCACTCAAACACCACAGAGCGCACACAGACTACCTACATAGAGGTTACCACTGCTGGATATACATAGTTCGGTCACACCCATGACAGTTGTCTCCCAACCATGGTAACACCTCCAACATCCACAACACAAATTACCTACATCTGTCGTCCTTGTCACTGCAGCATAGAGCACATGGTAGAGGTACGGGACCCTACCCACAGATATGACATACCCTGTAGTAGACCACACAGAATTAAGAAACAAGCCTCCCCATGAGTAGATGTCAGACATACCCCTGCTGAATGTTATGCTGATAGGTAATATGCCATATGAGTCACCCTGTGTAACTGTTTGTACGGAGCAGGTACGATCATAACACATGTGTCACAAGGGGCAGGGTAGCATAACAGTATGCTGCTGTAGGCCCAGGGCCAAAAGCACACTACTACCTAGGATGCAATGCACACCCATTAACACATTGCAAATGGAATATGTGAGGTGGAAGGAGTGTGCTAGTGACTGGGTGTCTGTTGTGTACTGGTGTGATTGCTTACCATGTCTGTCTGTCTGTCATGGTAGTGCGTGTCCTTGGTGTGAGGCCAGAGACAGGTGTGTGGGGTATTGCGATCAACACATACTACATTGCCATATGTTGTGCTGTGTTACCCTGTATGTCACTGTGGTGTAGGTAGGGTTTTGGCAAGTAAGAGTAGTGTGCAGTACCAGTGAAATATGTAACGTGCATTGTGTGCAGTGCATGGGCTGATAATGTTCCCCATATAGTACCTTGATTCAAACCCCCAGTGTGAGGTTGTCTATTGTACCTGAAACAGTGCGTTGACTGCTGCAGTATACTAGTCTGTTGTATGGAGTGTGCCAGGTACTGTTGCACAGTTGTCGGATGAGCACTGATATCTGGTCATGTACATGTGTATCCCCCAATAGACAGACAGATGCTATATATGGTGCCTAAGTTATATCACTGCAGTCAAGTATAATGTGTACTATGTGTGCTATAGTCTGCTGACAGATATTGCTGACATATTTCCCTTCTCCTTTTCAGGGACATGGTTCACCAGTGGAACCCAGTCTACTCCGCTGCAGAAGAGGAGGAGATACACCAGAGCCTGGTGTGGGATTTTGCTGTACTCTTTTCCCACACCAACCAGAACCAGCAGGAGAGGGCTGCACTGTGGCAAGACCTGGTCCATCGGGTAAATGACATAGGCCCACATAACTGGACATATGAGCAGGTACGCCATCACTGCAGTGATTTAATTAGAAATGTCCATCAGCGTGCGTCGGATATCCACAGGCAGCAGCTTGCCACAGGTGGTGGGGTGGCTAGACATCCCCCCCTCACCAGACTGGAGGGACTACTCCTGAGTGTTGTGGCTCCAGCACAGCAGCAACAACAACAGCATACATGTGTAATGATGGAGGCTGCAGCCACACAGCAGCAGGACACAGAGCGTGCAGGTAACATGCCATGTATATAGTGACCATTCTGTACACTGTTAGGTTATGCATGTGTGGGGTGTGTCCTCGATTTGTAGCTATCTTGGTAATTATTGTGCATTAGTGATAACCTCATTATCTGCAGTACACCTGTGGAAGCTAACTGTTGCACTACTGAACTGTAACATGCCCACAGTATCAATGAATGTCTCTTTTCCGCAGGTCCCTCTGGTGTAACAGCAAGGCAGCCTATTCATGCTGGTGAGTGTGTAATACCATTACTGTCACTACTCTGTATACTAATAGTAATAATAGGCTGAAGCAGTAGTGCAATGTGTTTGATTGCAGGTGTGTTTGTGTCTGTGGGTTGATATGTCATATACTGAGGTGTGTGCATGTGTGCATGTGTGCATGTTCCCATGTGTGCATGTGTGCATGTGCGCATGTGTGCATGTGCGCAGGTGTGCATGTGTGCATGTGTGCATGTGCCCATGTGTGCATGTGTGCATGTGCGCATGTGTGCATGTGTGCATGTGCCCATGTGTGCATGTGTGCATGTGCCCATATGCACATGTGCACATGTGCGCATGTGTGCATGTGTGCATGTGTGCATGTATGCATGTGCCCATGTGTGCATGTGTGCATCAGTGGTGGCATTGTGTACACATTGTAAACTGTGTTTCCTGTCTTACTACCACGGGTTCTGGTGCTGCTCTGGTGTCATGCAGCAGGGAACCTGAATCAGCTGCTGTGGATAGTGATGATGATACCTGTGTAATGGCACAGGTAGGTGTGCCAGGGTCCGTCATTGGTCAGCCAACTGACACTACACAGCTGTCGACCCCATCTATGCGCACAGTCATCCTGCCAATACATCCTTTGTCACCAATGTCCCTAGGTGATGGACAGGATACAGTGGGCATTGACCAGGGTAATGTGGTACCGGTGGCACATGCATCCCCACACTGCAGCCATGGCCAGGGCCCTGACACAGTACCGCACAGGCAGACGTCCATGCATTCTCGTGGGAGCATCCGTGGGCGTACTGCCCCTGTCAGACATGCCCACAGAGGTCTTTCAACCCCAGCTATGTTCCGGGCTGTAATGCAGGCACAGTCACATATGGAACGGTACACCAGACAGGGTCTGAGGGAGCTGAGAGCATGTCACACAGCCATGAGTGACACTATGCGTGATGTTGCGGCTGCCATCCGCAACTTCACCGAGGTCATTGACAGACATTGGGGTGACACATTAGATCTGTTCCACAACTATATGTCCATGAGCCAGGGCAATGGTGGACGGTTGAGGCGTCGATGTGGCGGTATGCCAGCAACAGCAGCAGCTGGCAGCCATCACGGATGACAACAGGGCCGCGGCCGTTCACATAGTGCCAGCAGCATCCCCAGCAATGCTGGGTCTGTGCTGTCATCGGAACGCCCCAGGAGACCACATGCATGTGGTGCTGGACAGTCCCAACAGGGACCTGTCTCCAGTCAATGAACACCTGCTTCTGATTACAGTACCCAGTCTGGATTGGTACCTGATATGGTCCGTAGCACCCCTGCCAGGCACAGGTACCGTGTCCATGGCCACAGACAGTGATCTGTATGTCCTGGCAGGTACAGTCTGCGGCTGTCCACAAACACCTGTATATGGCAGCCATGAGGTGGGACTGTGTGAATTCATGCACACATGCAAAGTGATAACACCTAGGGCTACCGCATACATGCATACACTGCATCAACATTTCCCCATCTTGTACTGCTGTCCCTCACCAACACACACACACAGACATGTCAGTTGGTTGTATCAGTGGCAGACTCAGGCATACCAGGTACACACCCTGTGCATATGATGAAACTGTACCACCTCCTGCAATCTGTAAGATCAGTGCAGGAACAGGTTAACATGGTGCTGATGCACAGGGTGACTACATAGACGTATTGTAATAGTATGATGTTGACAACAGTACAGTGTAATTATAGCATTGTGGGTATATACCAGCATGCCTGATGCAGTTACAGTATGAATGTCATTGTATTGTTTTGTACACCTATACTAATTGCCACAGTGTTCTGTCTGCACATCTTTGCATACTGGTGGGGAGGCTGTGAAGGGATGGCCACCTACATAGGTAGCACAGGGGACACAACAATGTACATATTGATACTCAATGATGGCCATGTCAACTGCAAGTTGCATGCTGCCCACACACGACTCTACAATGCAGATGCTTCAGGATGTTGATATCTGTGCAGTACTACACAGCAGGTTCAGGGCTCACAAGGGCACACTAGCACTACAAGGTCACACCTCATACCATGCATAACAGCACCAAAACACATAACTAACTATGACAGGAGGGAGAGTGTCCATAGATGTCAAGGATACTGTGGTGCCAGGACAGGTAGCATACATCATACTACGTCTGGAACTGCTGAGTGAGGGCTCAGTGTCTGTTATTTGACATGTGTATTATTACAGGTATGAGCACTTGGGTATCAGGCCAGTTATTCAACATTACGAAGGTACGTGGTCTATACACTTGTGGGGATTGCGGCTGGACCCAGCCCATCTGACCTGGGAATGTCTGGGTACTGGCTTAGAGTGCCTGCATATATGCACTGTTACATACTGGAAGTCGTACACCTTGTTTGTTGTAGCATAGTCTACATACAGGCCTGCTGACTGTAGCTTTGTTTGTATGCATGTTTGCCTGTTATGTTCCTGAAACACTGATTCCACCTGTGGTGCAGATATACAGTGCCTCTGTGGATTCCTAGTGACATCTGTGTTGCTTACTGTACTGATGTCCATGTGTCACTTGACAGAATGTCACTGTTTGACCTGTTTGCATGTAGCTTGCCTGTAACACATTGCATACGATGTACCTCACATTTGCTCAAGACAGCATTCATATATGCCAGCACTAACAATTCAGGAGCACTACACCCTCACATAGTCACCTTGAGTACCTTGTTCCCCATTGTCCCTATGTGTCATTACTTAGTGTGGGAGTCACAATGATATGGTAGCATGTGCAAAGGTCACCTGTCAATCTAGTCTCAGGTCCAGTTGGTGAATCTGTGAGTCATGTGGCAATGTTACAGCTGCCTCATGTACACAGACAACCCTCTCCCCTTCCCATACATGTACAACACATGTGAGAGATGCAACCACATAGCCAAACTGGAGGCTAAGCTCTGTTTACACAGCATTGGCATTCCCTGTCAGGTGGAGTGGGATACTACAGTGAATACAGTACCAGTCTCCCATAGACCTGCCACGACCACAATCCAAACACAGACACACACAGGTACATTATTGGGCTCTCAGAATAGCATCCTGCCTGAGCAGCTGACACCTGCAAAGCAGACACACAAGCTAACATTACGCCAGAGCAGAGCACATGCAGCACATAGCTCACAAAGCCTGTCTGCCAAACAGTGTCAGGCCATATGGCTAGACAACACACCTGCTACGGTTGTATGAGGTACCTCTATTGACACGTACATGGTGGTCCTGCTCCCAGGCTGAGCAAGGTGACAGTCATGCTGAGCTGCCCGTCGGGCACTATGATCCACCACATAACACAAGCAAAGCAGTCACTCCAAGGCATGTAGCAGTATGACTCAGTCATTGTCTGTGCCAGTGTGTATGACCTCTGACGCACCTCCCTGGACTACATGTTAGGGGACATGGAGGGGCTCTCTGAGGTTGTGGCACAGGCTGGTATGACCCTGGCTTTGGGTAGCATCTCACCCTCACCATGAATGCTGCCACAATATGTAGACAGGTTCATCGGTTTCTGCACTTAATGTATCTTTCAGTGACATCCAAAGGGGATCAAATGCCTGTCAGTGTGGGATTACATGCTGGACATGCCACATTGCTTTGCTTGGGACAGCTTGCACCTGTCACCCATGGGCCATTGTATATTGGCAGAGGCTGTCGCTACACACATACTGCCTTTGTATGCAAGGCTGACATTACATAGCCACCTACACAGGTAGCACACGGGATGGGACACTAATAGCAATGCTACTCAACAGCAGCAGTGTAAACCTCAAGATGCATGCAGTGGAAACTGTCCTTAGCATGGGGTACAGCAATATCCGTGCAGTAACAGACTCCTGGTACAAGGCTCCCAGGTGCACAACATCAGTGCCAGGTCATTCCTGATACCATGCTTGTCATCCCCTACACATGCACCAAAACAGAACAGGGGGGATGTATCCAAAGGCACCTCAGACACACACACCCCCAGGTTGGTGGCACTGCACAAAGCATCAGAGCCTCTCCACGTGCAACACACAGTGGGTTAGACTGCCTTCAGGTTCATAGCCTGGCACACACCACAGTCCCATACCCAGGAAACCCACTTGGCCTTCCTGACAACACTGGGAATATGACGGTCTCTACACACACCATTATATGGTTGTACTGCAACTATCCAAACATACAGTGTGAGCATTATTCTGGCTGCAAGACCCTATCTGAAGGTGTCTTGTCATTCATTCCCTGCATTGCTATGGAACAACTTGTTACTACTCCCACAAGTGGTGACAACATGCTGCACCTGTTCATCACCAACATGTGGACTATATGCTCCGGACCAATCATGTATCCCTCACTGGTGGGATGACACCATCTACAACCCACACTGTATAGTCACATACCTCATGCAGCCCCTGCACAGAACACCCCAGTCATACAGTTGTCTGATGCATATTCCATGTATTCACATGAGGCAGGCTTCGGACATGGGAACTCTTGCAGTTCACAGGTACATATGTGTAGGTGGCACACACATACATCATGTGTGCATTGCCATTACTGATATAATGTATGTCGTGCAATATTGGGAACAACACCCCACACACATGGACAAACTGTGTGACAAAATTACACATGGCATTTGTAGGATACAAACCCCTATCTAACTATGTTAGATCACTTGTGAGAGTCGCATTAGCAGAGCATGCTATTTGCATTATTGGGGGGATTGCTTTCTCCTGCTGTACTTATAGGGTGCTGACATCATCAGTGTTTCAACAGTGGAATATGCAGCATGTGTTGTGTAGTAAAAGTTGCCAAAAGGGACATTTCTCATACACATGGAATTGCACACACTACTCCCCCGCCCACAGTCACACACACACTGGGTACTTGCAGGATTCAAACTCCTACCAATGTTATGATACTAGTGAGAGATGCATTAGTAGAGCGCGCTATTTGCATTACTGGGGGGTGTTGTTTTCTCCTGCTGTACTTATAGGGTGCTGCCATCATCAGTGTTTCGACAGTGGAATATGCAGCATGTTTTGTGTAGTAAAAGTTGCCTAAAGGGACATTTCTCATACACATGGAATTGCACACACTACTCCCCCATATACCGTCACACACACACTGGGCACTTGCAGGATTCAAACTCCTACCTATGTTATGACACTAGTGAGAGATGTATTAGCAGAGCGCGCTATTTGCATTACTGGGGGGGATTGTTTTCTCCTGCTGTACTTATAGGGTGCTGACATCATCAGTGTTTCGACAGTGGCATATGCAGCATGTTTTGTGTAGTAAAAGTTGCCAAAAGGGACATTCCTCATACACATGGAATTGCACACACTACTCCCCCATACACAGTCACAAACACACTGGGCACTTGCAGGATTCAAACCCTTACCTAATTATGTTATGACACTTGTTAGAGATGCAGTAGCGGAGCACGCTATTCACATTACTGGGTATAATTTCTGCTCCTGACATATGTATAGTGTGCTGACATCATTATGGATGAAGAGGTATGTACATCTGTTACTATCCATCAGTAAGGGGGAGAGCATATCTGTGCATTAACTTTGCACAGACACAGTGGCCTACTGTACTGTGGAGGCAGACCCAAATACACTGTGGATAGCCTTCTGTATTCCCCTAGGGACAACGGTCAGGTATTGCACTCTATGGCCATATGTTTACCTGTCAGATGCACGTATCTGTTGCTCATATACTGTTTGTGGGTCTTTATTGCCATAGCCTTCCCTATCTCTATAAACAACGTGTGTACTGTGGGAGATGTTTGCATATGAGTGGGATCCAGTACTTTACTTATGTCTCTGTTGTAACTTCACTGTGTGCATTGGGCAGATGTCTGTATTGTGGGAGGTTCCTGTGTTAACACATAGAAATGCCTGATATGTGTGTGCACCTGCTGAACTGTGACATGGCCTAAGTGTGTGAGCATGCCCAGTTCACAGTTTGTATGGCTTCTTGACTGCCACATCTCATTTATCTAAGTGTGCGAGCATGCCCAGTGTGCCCTTTCCTTATGTTTGGATCTGTGGACCACCACAATTCTGTTTGTGTGTGGACGCCATCTATATATCACATGTACAGTTGAGTGTTGGACATCAGGTTGTGTTCTTACTGCCCAACTGCTGTGTGTCTGAACCTAACAGGCATTATGCTGTGCCTGCAGGGTCACCATGGGATAGTTTGCATACAGTTGTCATCATCCTTTCCTGCTGACCAAACAGTTGTATTGTTGTATAGTGTACTGGTGCAAAACTTTCACTGTGGTGGACAGTATAATCGGTTTCAGTCCTATCACTGCTTGTAATGTTTATAGTGAGCACACCAGACTGGTTGAGGGCCAGTTGTGCAGATATGACCATGTTGCATTTTGTTCAGATATGGATAGCTTAGTACATGGCTGTCCGACATTGTTAATGTATTCCACAACTTGTGTGGACAGTGACAAGCAATGGCCATGTGCCCTAGTCCATTTGTAATGCTAGTCAGAGAGTGTTTGTCCTTCAACACACATTTACTGGTGTTTGCCATGACATATGTCACGGTTAGTGTGCTGTGCCTCTGTCTACCCATGACATACAGGTGATATCCAGGGTACACCTGCCATCACCCATCCAGTCATCATGATTCCTCTGGATGACAGTCACTGAGGGAATCCCTGGATATCCTGTAGTGGGAGTTTAGTCATGAGTGGAGTGAGCTTCTGGGTTGTGGACCAATCAGTACAGCATGTCCTGTTTATGTCTGTGCTGAGGTTCAGGCCTGTCAGCTGCATAGGTCACCAGCATTCAGTGTTTACATGGTGCCACATGTCCATTGATACCAGGTTGGTCATGGCTCTATACATCAGGCGCAGTTCACCTCCAGCCAGGCAGTATGGCACTGTGTGGAGCTGCAGTTACTTTACTCAGGTGACACATGGCATCTGTTACAGCTCTGCAATCCTCCTGGTGGGGTATTTGTGTCGTCATTCCAGTTGCTGCAGGTGTCTGCTACAGTACATCCCTGAAGGGCCATTGTACACAATTGTGAGGCTGCTGATGGATGACTGGAGAGGCACATTGACCTACCCTAACCAAGCTGTGCTTACCTTCATGATTAGGTGGGTATATGGTATGTTTCTGTAACCACTACAGACACATGGTTGTTACATGCAGGATATGTGTCACCTTGTGTCCCCAGGTCTCTTATTGCTCCTGATGTACTTACTGGGTTAACACCTATGTGGTAATTTCTGGCCATGTACTGTGTTTCCACAGGGGTTGACTATACCCTATTCTGCATTTAGCTTGTTGACATGGCTGTGGCACCACTTGTGTGTTTCTATGTGTGCCTTTTGTAGGTTTCCTTGTGTCAGCTGGAGGGTCCAATATGGTGGCCAGTTTGTCGTCCTCTGCAAACCTGTTCAGACAGAGTCCTTCCATGTTGGCCTGTACCTATGTGACATATATAGCATAAAAGAGGGTTCCCAGGACCATGCCTTGTGGGATGCCAGTTGTACCTGGTTTGCAGTCTGCCATGGCTACAGCATGTTTGCCAGGTCAGTTCTGTCCTTGAGCTGGTTTGCAACCCATCTACTTGCATAGGGGTTTATAGTTAGGCTGGTGAGCTTATCTGTACCACCAACTAGGGTATTGTATGGAAGGGTTTAGCAAGGTCCAGATAGGCTGTGTGATCGACATTCCCCACATCACTGGGCTTGGTGCATGTTTCCCATGAGTCAGACATGTGTACGGGTCAGGATCTGCCCTATGACAGCCAGACTGGGTAGGGTCCAATGTCTGTAGGTACCCAATCTCGTTATTCATGGGATCCATGATCATCCTCTACATTACTTTGCCAACCTAGATATTCAGGGTTGAGGGGTGATAGTTTGCAGTATCCACTCAGGCACCCCCTTTGTGGTGTGGGACCACTGTTGCTGTACACCGCTCTTTGGGTACATATCCTGTGGTAGGACTGATAGTGCACAGTAATGCTATTTGCTGTTGCATTCTTCTTACAGTACTTGTTGGACACAACCCAGGACACCATCTGGTACCATTGATGCTGTGTGCTGTGCTTTGTGGATGCTGGCTGTTACCTCAGCATCTGCAATGTCGGGGGCCAGCACTCTCCTGGGATAGATATTTGGCAGTTAGGTGCTGGTGGGGAGTTTGCAAAGAATCTGTTAGGTAGGATGTTGGCAATGTGTGTGGGTTTGGTGTATTGTTTGTGATATTAGAGTGCTGCAGAGCATATCTGTGGATTACCACCATGGTTCCTACCATCAGGTAGGACAGCTGTGTAATAATCCTTTGTGTCCTGCACAATTTGTATCATCATAGGTTCATAGGTTCATACTAGGCTATCTGCCCTGGCCTTGTTTGAGCACGGACAGACTGTGTGTGGTTCTCAACACCCCATGCAATGTGCATATCATGCCCACGTAGGGTTTTCTTTCCTAGATGTGACACAGGGATGGCCCCCAGTGTACACCTGCTATCTCCCATGCACTTCAACGGATTTCTCTTGTTGAGTTTGTGTGTGGAGCTCAGCCTATCATGGACTGTGATTCTGTTCCAGAGTGTCCTGAGCCTCTGGGTTATGGATCTGTCCCTCCAGCACATCCTAGTAATCTATGTGTAGAGGTTCAGATATCTCACTGTGGTGTGTCTGCTGGATTTGGGGTTTCTGCAGTGGAGCATGTCCATTCATTCTGTGTTGGGCATGGCCTTGTACATCAGGCATATATCACCTCTGACTGTGCAGTATGCTTCTGAATTGGGCTGTGGTTTCTTCAGCCAGGCTGCAGATGTCCAATGTTTGGACCCTTTATCCTGTTGGTGGGGTACATTTGGGGTCTTTCTGACTGCTGCATGTGTAAGGTAAGGTACATGCAGACTGGGGCATAGTTGTCACGTATGGGCCTGATAAGGGAAGGGTATGGGGGCACAGTGACCTCTGTAGCTCTACATGTGCATCCTTTCATATTAAGGTTGGCAATATAGCAGGTCTTCCTGGCCACCTTGGCAATGTGTGTGTCACATGACAGGTTACCATCCACTTGTGTCCCTAGGTCCATGACTACTTCTTCCATACATTATGGATTGCCACCTATGTCATACTTTGTGTGTGCCTTGTTTGGTATTTGTTGGGACATTCATACTCTGACGTGTCTTCAGAAAGGCTGGCTGGGGTACCTGGGTTTGTGTGTGGGGTCTGTAGCAGGCTTCAAACAGGTACACAGTTTGAGACAGTGTTACTCACCCGTGGATAGTCCATGCTGCTTCTTGCTGTGGTACCAACCTGGGGGTGTGGTTATTCTTGATAATTACTGGTAGCCACACTCCTATTGTTGTGTGTTCCATGTTTTGGAGCTGTAGAGCATGGTATGAGGCATAACCTGGTAGTATTAGGGTGCTCTTCTGGGCCTTGCCCAGGTTTCTGTTACAGAACACATATTACCATTCTCCATGCTGTGGTGGGTTTGGTCTGCATGCACCTTGCAGGTTAGACTTCTGGCATTGGGTAGCATTACGTCCAGGTTATTATCCCTTGTGCTACCTATGTTGATGGGTTTGTGTTTCCAGACTTACCTATTCCAGGCACAGTGGGGGTGACAGCAGCCTTTGCCAGTATCTACACAGCCAGGTGTGCTGGGTGCATGCCATCCCTAGCAGGTGGGGCATCATGTCTTCCTCGGCATGTCAGCCCAGGCTGTCAGCCATGTGTCCCCCCTTGCTAACGGCAATACCTCAGCCAATTATTGTACTTGATCTTGTTGTTTTCATAGTGTGGCATCATGCTTGGTGAGGGTGAGATGTTAGGTTGGGTCTTCATGTTTGCATATTCTAGATGGTGTTACATTGCTTAACACATGGTAATCATGCCTCAGGTGGTGCTGCAGGGCTGCCTCTGTTGGATGCACATACTACACTCCCTGTACATGTTTGAGAGCAGGTTATGTCATTTTAGGCATCTCTGTTACTATATGAGTGAGTCAGAGAGGGGTATCATTCCCAGGGTTCCTACTGAGCTAGTGTATGTGCTATGCGTTGCCTCTTTGCCAAGGCCAGGGCATACTGGGCATGCCTCTTTCTGCCTACTGGGGCAGGCTCAGGTTGTTCCTCCTCCGAGTCACGCTCTGCCAGTGATGGCCTTGGCAATGGTGGGGGGCTCTTCGGCCCAGCCCTATGCTGGTCCTGCTGCAGCTGTTTTTGCAGGATCATATTATGTAGCATAGCACATACCATGACAATATGGGTACATGTAGTTGGTGAGTACTGCAAGGCTCCACCAGATGTGTCCAGACACCGGAACCGTGACTTGAGCAGCCCAAACACACGCTCTATTACATTACGTGTTTGTGCGTGTGCCTCATTATGGCATTCCTGTTCAGGTGTGTGTGCATTTCTGATGGGTGTCATCAGCCACGGCTCCAGTGAATAACCTGCATCCCCCACTAGGTGTCCATGTGGGATGTCCCCATTGGCAAATGTCTGGTACAGCTGCGTCAAATGCCAAATATGGGAATCATGGTAGCTCCCAGGGCAGCCAGCACACACATTCATTATTATGCCCTGGGCATCACACACGACCTGGCAGTTGATGGAGGGGAAACCTTGCGGTTAATGTAGGCCCTACCCCACTCACCGGCTGGTGCTTTGATGCATATGTGCGTGCAGTCTATTGCACCCACTACCTCAGGGTATTCCGCTATTTGCTGGAAGAGATGCATATTGCTGGCCAATACCTCACGGGCATTGGGGAAATATACATGATCACCAACATGTGCTGACATGGCATCCAGGAACTGGTGCAGTACCCTGGGGGCTGATGCCTGTGATATCCCCATCATATCACCAGTTGGTCTCTGGAAGGTACCTGTTGCTAGTATTCTTAGGCCAACACATACATTGGTTTCCACTGGGATGGGTTCCCCTCTGTTGGTTCTGTGTGTGAGGCGTGGCCTGCACAGCTCGACAATTTGCTGCAGGAGGTCTCTGTCCACTCTACAGTGCTCCACTATCTCCAGCTCGTGTAACCCCTGGTATGTGACCTTGGGCCTGTACACTCTTCTCCGTCTCCTCACTGTGGGTTGTCTGGCAGCATTTCCATTGTCACCACCCTCAGCAAGTCTCCTATGTCTCCTTATGACAGCTATGGCAGCCCCTAGCATGTTTGGTCTGAGTGCAGCTTTTTCAGTTTTCACTTCTACTAGCTTACTCCTGTCTTGCTGTATCTCTTGAGAGAAACATACTGCAATGCTGTTTGCAGTGTTTTAAGTGCTGTGCTGGGCTTGTATTCTGCCTGTGTAATTGCCTGCTTCTAATTGTTTTCACCTGCTACCTCTACAGGTATTCCCTGCTAGTTTCCTACAATTTCTTCTGCTTCCTTTTCCTCTCTGTTTCCTCAGGGGGAGCAGCGCGCATACCAGTGAAAACATGCTCACAGTGGCTACCACGCGCGCACACATGCTTACACGGACTAGATTCTGCTTATTCGGGTTAAAACGCGTGCACACCAGTGCAAACAGGTTTACAGATCTTTAAACAGGCTCCTACATGCTTACTCTACCTTACACGTGCGCACTCTGTCTTACTCGCGCCTCCCAGCGCACACACACGCGCATGCACGTACAGCAAGAAACTTTGGTGTTGGCCACCGTGTACACCTTCCATTTCTTGACTTTCCCATGCTTATCTGTTGACACTCCTCTTTTTCTGCTGTGTGATTGATATATTTCACATACCACTTTGCTCCAATGAGCTTGCTTTCTTCCTGACATTCCCCCCTATGATGTCACCTATCTCCTACTCTGTTACTCCCCCTTATCTAACTCTTACACTACATGGACTGTGCTCATTTGCTATGTGACAGTGTGATTCACTATCCTACCATTCATTTACATAGGATTGCCTACTAATGCTTACTTACATGTCTTACACTCAGCTTCCCCCCTTAGCAACCACTAGACGGTGGCCATGTTGTTTTTGGTCTGCTAGTCCCTGCATTGCAAATCCATGCATTACATAAAACCCACATTTGTGGGTTTCTAACCTTCATTTTTCAGTTTTATATAGCGCAGCTCATTTGCGCGGGGCTGCGCTGCATTTAAACATCGCCGATCTCCGAAAAAAAAATATTTTTTTTCATGTTTGCATCGGTTTACCATGCCAATGGCCACATATTTGGCCATTGGCATGCTGTCTGTAACATTTGCACACTTTATTTGGAGCTGTCATGGCTCCGTTGTGTTATTTGCAGTAACGTACTCAGTTGTCAACTGAGTACATTTCTGCAACTAACACGACTCTTACACGGGCTGGTTTCAGCTTCGTGGATCGCTGATCTACCTCATTTGCATGACTTTCGGCTGCAAGTGGGGTGATTAGCATATCCACGCCCTGCCCGTGTAAGAGTCATTTTAGCTTTCTCTTACATGGGATTTCGGGCTGTTCCTGGATCGCGATGGCTGCATGGAGTCTTATACGGCTCTTAGACTCCGTGCAAGCCATCATGAATCCTGCCCAGTATCTAGTGCAGTTTCTTCATTCCTTTTCTTTGCAGTGGGCTAACAGAATGCTAGTGCTGCTGAACATTTCATATGTTTTGGCTGCTGTTTACAATGAATTATGTTACTTTTTAAAGCTTTTGAGCAATTAAAGATGTACTTTTCTATCCAGATATAACACTTGCTTTTTCAATCATGGCGACCTTAACGATTGTTAGAATTTCATCATCTGGAAGAAATTGGAAGGGAAAGCAAATAAAACAGTGGGAACTGTATGCACTGTTTAAGATTATAGAGTTGGAATATTGCCCCCCTCCCCCATTTACAGTAAACCTCCAATTAAAGGACAATAGATACTCCTTTTGGGACAGTCAGACTGATAATTGTACCTTTATTTCACTTCCCTTCTAAATCCAACTGGTGAAAAATCATTTTGCTGTCTGGGAACTCCACCTGTAATCACCTGCACCAGGAAATACAAATGCTAAACACATGTATGGCTTACAAATAAAACATTAAGAGCACACTTATGCAATAAAGCCATGTGGCCATACTTCAAGTCCAGTGGCTGAGAAGGGAAATGCCTACATATTATATCACACAATGACTGGCCATTAATATTTGAAAATGAGCACGTTGATTGGCCAGACCAACCAGCGTGCCCATTGTAAATCCCAGAATATACCAATGGAAAAAGGTCTGGTCACCCGGACTTCTTTCCGTTCGTATATTCCATAACGTTTTTTTTTTTTTTTAACAAAAATTAAAAAAAAACCTATAGTCTAGACATACCAAAGAGGCAGCATGGAGGAAATACAAAGAAAATCAGGTACGTTATTTAAAACTAAAGACACGTACCTGATTTTCTTTGCATTTCCTACATTCTGTCTCTCTTTCCTACCCCTAAAGTAGCCAAAACTTTTTTTTTAATTTAAAAAAACAAACAAACAAACAAAAAAATGGAGCAACGGAGACTTTCATTTCTCCATTGCTTCCTTTTCAAAGCATTGATATACTGGGTATACGTGACAACTCAAGTCCCATACGCATGCGCAGTACATCAAAACAAGGCAGCAGGATACTATCGGTCATGGAAGAACAGTACAGCGCCATTATACAAAGACGTTATTTAAGAAAAGTATTTGTTTCTTAAATAATGCCATTGTATAATAGCAATAATTGACTCCGTAGTTGTGGTATATTGAAATGTACCCATGGTTGGCTTTATTTAATCACTCAGGCTTCACCCTCATGATTAAACCACACCAACCGTGGGTAAATCTTCAATATACCACACCATGTCATTGGTTATTGCTTAATAAAACCATTCTGCAACCAACGTAACCAGTATTTCACTGTTGATGATTCTGCCACATGCTGTATATAGTGTACATATATGTATTTATTATTTTATTTTCTGTGTACTATATGCCACTGTGATACTATCATTAATACTCTGTTTTGCTATTTAACACTCAATTATTGTATTACATTTGTTTCTTTCTTGTAAAATTTGTCTCTGAGCACAAGTCAAGTCTGAAAAGGGTCAACAGATCAGCCCACATACTTAGTTAACAAACAGTAAATAAGTAATGAATAAATATTCCAACTATATTTAATGTGAAAATTAACATCCAGAAGGATGCAATATTTTTTATTGTGTGTGTGACTGATGAGATAAAATGATGACAAAATAAGAACATTTCTTATAACTAGGGACATTCAATCTTTAGTCTAATAAATATCCCCCTTAGTTCTTAGGGATCCAGGAAAAAGATATACATGGAATTGATAAGCATATTACAATATTCTAACTGAAAACCTAGCACTATAGTTCAGAGATGTAATTTCAGTCTTGTAAGCGAAAGCTTAAAGAAACTGTGACCTATGAGGTTGGGTTGAAAATTTGATCCATATTGTAATTATGTGAATACATTAAAGCAGATATTAAGAAGGGAGGAATATTTGTGGAATTGGCCATGTGCAAGGAGGCTGCTATTCAAAACTAATATAAATTTTATGAATGCTTTAAAGATTAATTTAGAAGAAGAATCAGCAAACAAAAATATACTACAGTTGCAAATGAGACAAACACAATAATATGTCATAATACAAGAACAGTAAAGATGTCTGTTCAGAAGAAATAAAAATTAGTGCATATCACAGATGCACAGAGGACCACCTCTGAGTGTAAGTTTAATGTAGGAAGACATACTTGTAATAGCAGGATTTTATAGAACTAAGGAAAAAACATTTTAAGGAAACTTGTGTGCTTCCACTAGGAGAACCCACTTGAAGGAAAGAGTTCTTATGACTATCATCTCTTCAAAACATCAGTGGGCTTTTTATTTAGCTCAGTATTAGAGAATTTATAAGTAGTGGTTCTTTTTTTCTTTCCCTGCTTGGCATGAGGACATTCTCATATCATTTCCTGTGCTGCAGTATGTAGTGATACAATTTGCTCAGCTACTGTTTATTTCTAAAGCTGTTGTTTTCAATCGTGTATTTCCAAAGTGTGGATGTTACCCCCTATGTACATTTTACCTGCTCTGTGAATTTGGCTGTGCATTGTACACCATTGCCACTGTACTCCCTATTTTGTGTGTTGACTTATTAGTGTTATTGCTGTAGTTCTTAGGACAGCTGTTTATTAAGAAAATGGAGGAAAATCAGCAAAGAATTTAAGAAATGTAAGGGTGGGATGACAATCCCTCCACAGCTTATCAAGAGTGTAAGACATTTAGAAAATTAAATTTCTATAGGTATTGTGATTTCTGTGAAGGTTTTAAACCTTCTATCAAGGTAAAATATATAGGATGGAAACTGAGAGACAATCAAGGCTACTCAAGTACAAGATGGTTTTACTCTGAGGGATTCTCCTGGTGCTTTTCTTTTGCGCTCTTTACCTGTAAAGTCTGCTGAAGCTAACAGAAAGCCTCTTTCTTTGGAACAAGACTCTTTGCTATGCTCCTTTTGTGAAGAGATCCAGAACTGGGAGATCTCCTCTCCTCTCCTCTCCTCTCTTCTCTTCTCTTTTTGTCTCTTCTCTTCTCTTCTTGTCTCTTATCTTCTCTTCTCTTCTCTTCTCTTCTTGTCTCTTCTCTTCTCTTCTCTTCTCTTCTCTTCTTTTCTCTTCTCTTCTCTTCTTGTCTCTTCTCTTCTCTTCTTGTCTCTTCTCTTCCTTCTGGACTAAATGTGCCAGAGGAGTCCTCTGCTTCCTGCCCTTCAGTCAAGAAAGTTTACCTATTCTCCTGCTTTACCTTATATGTCCTGCATGCATAGATTCTAGAGGGTTGTCACAATGAATTGAAGTCTCATGTGTCATTCTTGATCTATGTCCATGTGCTTGGTACACAGTACCATAGTTGGTTCAGACGGGGTGGCAGGCACTGCCTTTAAAGTATAGTGCTACTTGTGGCTTCATTTAGCATATTTTGCTGAGGATACAAAGGCCAACTTTATGATTGCCCTATTCCATGGAACCTTGCTGTTTGGACAAGGAGTAAAACCCAAACTTGATAAGCAAGAGCTGAAGAGCAAGTCACATACCCCTCACCAGTGTCAGTATGAAGTTAGATGCTTCTACTCACATTCTCATGTATGCAGCTGAGCCTGTAGCCGAGTCTGCATTAGTTATATGTCCATCATGACCAGCAGCAGTTTAATAATAGAGTTTTAGAAGGGGGTTACAAAAATAAAGGCAACTTTCAGAATGATTGTCAACCCTGAGGAAGTTAGAAATGCAAAATGATCAGGCATATAGAGGTTCCTCTGTCCCCAGTTGGCTCCCTGAGTTCTTTCTTGACTGTACCACTTCAGAAACAGTTGGTGATTACCTGTCCCTTTACTTATTCACATAGATGGTCATCATGTGAGACAAGCAGGTGAAAACTATAATATCCAGAGGCTACACAGTACTCCTTCGCTCCCACTCAAGACCACAATCCCTGTCCCTACTAGATGCCCCAACCTATTAAATGGCAGTGATAAGAAAAGAGGCATTGAGACTTATTCATAAAAGAGCAATCCAGAGGATCCCAATGGATCAGCAAGTAGGCTTTTACTTAATGTTCTTTCTGGCACCTTACAGCCTTTTTGAACTTAATACATTAATACACATAGTTCACAAAGTCAGTGTGCCACACAGTCACAGCCCTTAAGGCTAAACAACACACCTAATACACTTGTAATAGGTGACTCTATCGACAGACACACTGACGTCCCTCTCACCAGGCTGAACAAGGAGAAGGTCACTGTAAGCTGCCTGTCGGGTGCCAGGATCCGCCACATAACACAAGCACTCAGGTCACTCCAAAGCAAGTACAAATATGACTCCGTCATTGTCCATGCTGGTGTGAATGACCTGAGACATACCTCCCTGGATTACATGAAAAGAGACATAGAGGAGCTCCCTGATCATGTGGCCCAGGCCGGTATGACCCTGACCTTGAGTAGCATCTTACCCTCACCAAGAATGATACCACAGTATAAAGACAAAATGATCAATTTCAACAATTGGCTAAAGTATTGGTGTCACTCAAAGGGGATCCAGTGTCTGTCAGCCTGGGATGACATGCTTGACAAGCCACGTTGCTTCACTAGGGATGGCTTGCACCTGTCACCCCTGGGTTTTCAAATACTGGCCAAGGCTCTTGCCACCCCCATAGTGCCTTTTTTAGGCAAGGCTCAAAAGACAAACCCACCTCCTTAGACAACACAAGGAAAAAGAAACTAAGGGTAATGCTGCTCAATGCCAGAAGTCTAAACCTCAAGATGCACGCACTCGAGGCTCTCCTCAGTATGGAGAATATCGATATTTGTGCAGTAACAGAAACCTGGTTCAAGGCTCCCAAAAGCACCCCAGCACTACCAGGCTATACCTCATACCATGCTTTACGGCCCCAAAACTTGGACCGAACCACAAGAGGAGGGGGAGTATCCATATTCATCAAAGATACCCATACCTCCAGGCTATTGGCATTGCACGAAGCATCTGAGACCATCCATGTGCAACTAACAGTAGGCAAAACTGCCTTCCAGTTTGTAGCCTGCTACAGACCACCCTCCCAAACGCAGGAACCCCACTTGGCTTTCCTGAAGACACTGGAGAATATGAAGGTCTCCCCAAACACCATTATATTGGGTGACTTTAACTAACCAAACATAGACTGGGTGCACTACTCAAGCCCCAACACCCTAGCCCAATGGTTCCTAGAATTTATAAACTCAAATGCTATGGAACAACTGGTCACCACTCCCACAAGAGGGTAAAACATATTGGACCTAATCATCACCAACATGGGGACTCTATGTTCCATACCAGAGGTATACCCCTCATTGGTAAGATCTGACCATAAATTAATCACTATGGACATCCATATCCCGTCCCCACCCCCAGAAAAGGAAACCACGGTCAAAAACTTCTCAAAAGCAAACTTCCCACTTCTCAAAACCGAGGTGGAATCCTTCAAAGTCCCAGGGCCAGTGGAAAATATGGCCCAAACCGCAGAATCCTTTACAAATGCATTCTATGGATACCTACAGGAATGCATGGATCGTGCTATCCCAAATAAAACCAAGACACACTCCTCCAAGGGCAGAAGACCTGTCTGGTGGACCCCAGCCATAAATAAGCTGTACAACAGAAGGAGGAAGCTACTACATGATAGAGCAAAATCCCTGAAAGGGAAGGCAACTCTGAGGTGTACTAGCAAGAAACTACGATCCCTCATAAAATCATCTAAGGCTAGCTTTGAAAGAAAAATTGCACAAGACGCTAAAGATTATCACAAGGCCTTCTTTAGTTATGTCAGAAATCTGGGTGCAAACTCCCAGATATGCTCTGAGTTAGTGCAAAATGACAAAAAATACACTGAATCCACAGACATTGCCAACATCCTGGCAGACAGGTTCAGTGCAAACTTCTCCCCCGCTTCCCACCCAAATGAGCAAATGACTATCCCAACAGAGTGTAGCCTCCCTGACATCACAGATGCACAGGTGAGAGCTGCCCTCTCCAAAGCAAAAAACACAGCATCAATGGGACCGGACGGTGTCCCGGGCTGTGTTTTATATGAGCTCCAAGAAGAACTGAACCCTCACTTAAAATCACTATTCAGTCTCAGCCTTACCACAGGATATGTACCCAAAGAATGGCATACAGCAACAGTGGTCCCACTCCATAAAGGTGGTGCCACAACAAACCCCAGAAACTATCACCCTATAAGCCTAACTAGCCTGGTCTGCAAAGCTATGGAGCGTATCATCATGGAACTCATAAACAAAGACATTGGGAACCTCCAAACACTGGATCCTACCCAATTCGGCTTTGTTAAGGGCAGATCTTGCCTCTTGAACCTGGTCGATTTCTTTGAAACAGTCACCAAGGCCATAGACGAAGGGAAGGTAGTCCACACAGCCTACCTTGACCTTGCAAAAGCCTTCGACACAATACCCCACTCGGCATAATAAATAAGCCCACCAACTTAAATATCAACCCCTATGTCACAAAATGGGTTGCAAACTGGCTTAGGGATAGAACCCACATGGTCAGAATTGCAGGTGCCATGTCAGACTCTAAACCAGTTACAAGTGGCGTCCCACAAGCTCAGTCATGGGACCTCTCTTGTTCAGTATATATTTCTCTGAGGTACACTTTTCTTCTGGACTCCCCTATCAAAAATCCAATTCCCCCATCTTAGAAAATTTGACTTTGTTATCATTTGAACTATCTGCTATGGTGGGCAGTAAATATATGAGTTGAAATGCTATTTTTTTCTTGTGACATTACTTTAACCAGGAGAATTTTAGAACTGCAGGCTATCTCTGTGGATTCTCCTTATCTGGTGTTTTACAAAGAGCTAGAGATGCCCATGAAAAATAATCCCTCCTTTATATCTAAGGTAGCACTTCAGAACAATCTTGTTTCACCTTCCCAGTCTTCTTCCTAAGTATTCTAAAAAGGTGAATATTTGTAGCATTATTTCAACATTCATAAGCAGCTCAAATTTTACCTTTGCAGAAAAAAATAAATAAATGAGACAGAATTTTCAACTTCTGTGTGTCACTTTCCAGATGAAGTTAGGTACTAAAGTATTGAAACTGACTTTGTCTGTATGTTTTTCTCATTGTATGCAATTTTGCCATTAAAATCACAACAAATCTTACAAACCTAGGGTCACTCTACCAGAATTATAACTACCTCTTAGGCATTTTTAAATGAATCCTTAGATTATATGTGTGCAACAGCTAAGTGAGCATTACTAAACA
The DNA here is from genome assembly GCF_019279795.1 of Protopterus annectens. Taxonomy (NCBI): domain Eukaryota; kingdom Metazoa; phylum Chordata; order Ceratodontiformes; family Protopteridae; genus Protopterus; species Protopterus annectens. Next base: position 527,689,237 of record NC_056729.1, read on the forward strand.
GTTTTGAAGACATTGTAAGCTGTATGCTGTCTAGGTACAGTTCATCCTTTTGTGCCAGCATAGTCAGGGGCACACTTCTACAAAGAGCCAACCAACAGGATAAATTTGAGACTCCAGCCTCTGGGTGATAAAGGTGGAATGCCCAGTCACTGATATGAAAGTTATGTACTTACTGTAATGCTCCACCTTCAACATCATACCAGCCCTTTGTCCTTCAGCCTTAGTCCTGACTGACCTGGTTGGCTTTCATATGAGGTAATTATCTGTTTATTTGTACATATATAACATTCTTGATTGTTGTTGTAATTGTTGTTCTGCTTAGCATGGACTGCAGAGATAAGGAGAACAGTCTTAACATGTACAACATTACCAGGAAACTTGGGAAAGTTTTGCGTTGCAGGGCTGGCTAAGTTGCGCCAGTCTTATTCCTACTGTTGATTGAAGATGGGACATTTAATTTAGACCTAGCACTATAATACATATATAACTTTGATCTGCAATCATATTATGCTGGTTTTGCAGAATCTGCACTAGTCTCCAGTTCATAGGTTCATAGGTTCATAGGTTCATACTAGGCTATCTGCCCTAGGGCATTTATAAGCCTAGCCAGAATGTGTTTGGCTTTCGCCACCCATTTTAAATTTATTTTGCTATGCCCTTTTTCGAGGTTAGTATACTGTGCCTCTATCTAACAGTGACACAGAAGTGATACCCGGGGTAAACCTACGATCTCCCATCCACTCAACAAGATTCCTCTTGAAGAGAGTCAATGAGGGACTCTGCCTAACCTGGACTGGGATTTTATTCCAGAGTGAAGGGAGCCTCTGGGTTATGAATCTGTCCCTCCAGCATGTCCTATTTATTTCAGTGCTGAGGTTCAAGTCTCTCGAGCGCGTAGCTCGATGGGATTTGGATTTTCTGAGGTGCAGCATGTCCATTAATTCCGGGTTGGACATGGCTTTATACGTCAGGCATAGATCGCCTCTGAACAGGTGGTATGCCACTGAGTAGAGCTGGAGTTTCTTTAACCGGCAGCATATGGCATCTGTTTGAGTCCTTTGATCCTCTTGGTGAGGTACTTTTGGGGTCTTTCCAGTTGCTGCAGGTGTCTGGTAAGGTACATCCCAAAAGGGGCATTGTACTCAATTATGGGCCTGATGAGGGATGAGTAAAGAGGCACGATGACCTCCCCTGATCTAGATGTGAATCCCTTCATGATTAGGTGGGCTATATAAAATGTTTTTCTAACCACTTTGGCCACGTGGTTGTCAAATGAGAGATTGCTATCAACATGGGTCCCCAGGTCCCTAATTACTTCTTCTGTACTTAATGGATTTCCACCTATGTGGTAATTTGTGGGCACTTTGTTTTTGCCAAAGGGGATGACTATACACTTTTTGGCATTTAGCTTGAGGCCATGGCACTGGCACCAGTTGTCTGTTTCTATGAGGCCCTTTTGAAGGATGGAGAGTCGATTATGGCACCCAGTTTGCAGTCATCTGCGAACTTGGTCAGCCACAGTCCTTCCGTGTTGGCCTGTACCTCCGAGAAATATATACCAAACAAGAGAGGTCCCAGGACTGAGCCTTGTGGGACACCACTTGTAAATGGTTTGGAGTCTGACATGGCTCCAGCAATTCTAACCATGTGGGTTCTGTCCTTGAGCCAGTTTGCAATCCATCTAGTGACATAGGGGTTTATATTTAAGCTGGTGAGCTTATCTATAATGCCCGAGTGGGGTATTGTATCGAAGGCTTTTGCGAGGTCCAGGTAGGCTGTGTGGACCACCTTCCCCTCGTCAATGGGCTTGGTGACTGTTTCAAAGAAATCAACCAGGTTTAAGAGGCAGGATCTGCCCTTAACAAAGCCGAACTGGGTATGATCCAGTGTTTGTAGGTCCCCAATAGCTTTATTTATGAGGTCCATGATGATCCTTTCCATAGCTTTGCAGACCAAGCTAGTCAGGCTTATGGGGCGATAGTTTCCAGGATCCGTTGAGGCACCACCTTTATGGAGAGGGACCACTGTTGCTGTACGCCACTCTTTGGGCACATATCCTGTAGTAAGGCTGAGATTGAACAATAGTTTTATGTTTGGGTTTAGCTCTTCTTTGAGTTCATGTAGGATGCAGCCCGGGACACCATCTGGTCCCATTGATGCTGTGCTTTTTGCTTTGGAGAGGGCGGCTCTTACCTGAGCATCTGAGATGTCAGGGGGGCAGCACTCTGCTGGGATAGATATTTGCCCTTTGGTGGGGAGGGTAGAAGTTTGCGCTGAACCTGTCAGCTAGGATGTTGGCAATGTCTGTGGGTTCGGTGTATTTTTTGTCATTTTGGACTAATTCTGAGCATATCTGGGAATTACCACCCAGGTTCCTAACATAACTAAAGAAAGCCTTGTGATTATCCTTAGTGTCCTGTGCAATTTTTCTCTCGAAGCTGGCCTTAGACAATTTTATGTGTGCCCGTAGTTTTTGCTAATACTGATCAGTGATGCCTTCCCTTTTGGGATTTTGCTTTATCATTTAGTAGCTTCCTCCTTCTATTGTATAGTTTGTTTATGGCTGGGGTCCACCAGACAGGACGTCTGCCTTTGGAGGATTGGGTCTTGGTTTTATTTGGGATCGCATGATCCATGCATTCCTGAAGGTGTTCATAGAATGCGTTTATAAAGGATTCTGCGGTCTGGGCTGTATTTTCCACAGGCCCGGGGGCTTTGAAGGATTCCACCTCAGTTTTGAGGAGTGTAAAATTTGCTTTAGAGAAGTTTTTCACTGTGGTTTTCTGGGCAGGGGGTGGGGTCGGGTTGTAAATATCCAGTGAGATTAGTTTATGGTCTGATCTTACCAGTGAGGGATACACTTCTGGTCTGGAGCATAGAGTCCCCATGTTGGTGATGATCAGGTCCAGTATGTTTTCCCTCTTGTGGGAGTGGTAACAAGTTGTTCCATAGCATTTGAGTTTATAAATTCTAGGAACCTTTGGGCTAGGGTGTTGGAGCTAGAGTAATGCTCCCAGTCTATGTTTGGGTAGTTGAAGTCGCCCAATATAATGGTGTTTGGAGAGACCTTCATATTTTCCAGTGTTCTCAGGAAGGCCGAGTGGGGTTCCTGGGTTTGGGAGGGTGGTCTGTAGCAGGCTATAAACTGGAAGGCAGTTTTACCCACTGTTAGTTGCACATGGATAGTCTCTGATGCTTCGTGCTTTGCCACCAACCTGGAGGTGTGGGTATCTTTGATGAATATCGATACTCCCCCTCCTTTTGTGGTTCGGTCCAAGTTTTGGGGCCGAAAAGCATGGTATGAGGTATAACCTGGTAGTGCTGGGGTGCTCTCGGGAGCCCTGAACCAGGTTTCTGTTACTGCACAGATATCGATGTTCTCCATGCTAAGGAGAGTTTCGAGTGCGTGCATCTTGAGGTTTAGACTTCTTGCTGAGTAGCATTACTCTTAGTTTCTTATCCCTTGTGATACCTATGGAGGTGGGTTTGTCTTTTGAGCCTTGCCTAAAAAGGCACTATGGGGTAGCAAGAGCCTTTGCCAATATCCGAAAGCCCAGGGTGACAGGTGCAAGCCGTCCCTAGCGAAGCATCGTGGCTTGTCGAGCATATCATCCCAAGCTGACAGGCATTGGATCCCCTTTGAATGACACCAGTACTTAAGCCAATTGTTGAAATTGATCATCTTGTCTTCATATTGTGGCATCATTCTTGGTGAGGGTAAGATGCTACTCAAGGTCAGGGTCATACCGCCTGGGCTACATGCACAGAGAGCTCCTTTATGTCTCTTTCATGTAGTCCAGGGAGGTACGTCTCAGGTCATTCACACCAGCATGGACAATGACTGAGTCATATTTGTACTTGCCTTGGAGTGACCTGAGTGCTTGTGTTATGTGGCGGATCCTAGCACCCGACAGGCTGCTCACCGTGACCCTCTCCTTGTTCAGCCTGGTGAGCGGGATGTCAGTGTGCCTGACGATAGAGTCACCTATTACAAGTGTATCAGGTGTGTTGTTTAGTCTTAAGGGCTGTGACTGTTTGGCACACTGGCTTTGTGAGATATGTGTTGCACGTGTTTTGTTTTGGGGTAGCGGCTGCTTGGGTGTCTGCTTTGGAGGTCTCTGCTGCTTCGCAGATCTTTATTTAGAGCCTCCGAGTATGTTTTTGTGTGATTATGTGTTTGGTTTGCTGTCATGGTAGGTCTATGTGAGACTGGAATTGTAGTGAGTATTGTTTCCTTCTCCTCCTGACTGGTTATGCCAGTACTGAGTTGAGAGAGCTTAGCCTCCAGTTTGGCTATATGGTTGCATCTCTCACATGTGTTGGAATTTGTTGGGAGGAGGAGAGGGTTGTCTGTGTACATGAGGCAGTTGTAACATTGCCTCAAGATTCCCAGATTCACCAGCTGGACTGGAGAGGAGATTGACAACTGACCTTTGGACATGCTAGAATAATATTGGGAATTCCTTAATAATTGAAAACCAGGGCCAGTGGGAAGTGAGGGTGTAGTGCTTTTAATTTTTAGTGTTGACATATATAATTGCTTTAGTGAGCAAGTGCCAGGTAACTTAAGTGCAATGTGTTACAGGTAACTTAAATGCAAAAATGACAAACAGTAACTTTCTTTCAAGTGAAACAAGGAAATAAGTACAGTAAGCAATGCAGATATCACTAGTGAGCCACAGAAGCGCTGAGAAGCCGTGTATTAGGTGGAATTAGCGTTCCAGGGAAATAACAAGCAAACAAACAACAAGCATATAAACAAAGCTATATTCAGCAGGCCTGGATCTAGTCTATGCTACAGCAAACAAGGTGTACCAATTTCAGTAAGATACAGTTCAAATATTCAGGCACTATAAACCTTCAACCAGAAATTCCCAGCTCAGAAGGGCAGAGTCCAGCCTCTTCTCCCACAAGAGTGCAGACCACAAACCTTCTTAATGTAAAATAACTGGCCTGAAGCCCAAGTGCCTAAACCAGAACTAATACACTTTAAGAATAACAGACACTGGGCTCTCAGTCAGCAGTTCCCAACTTAGAAGGATGAAAGCTACCTGTCCTGTGCCACCACAGTGCATGCCACAAACCTTCCTAATGTAAAACAACTGGTCTGAAGCCCAAGTGCTTAATCCAAAAGACTTAGAATGACAGCTAAACTTTAATCAAGTTACTACCAAGCAGTAATAAATACAATTGAATACTTTAGAGAATGCCTGGATTAGTGCTCAAGTTACACAAACAAAGCTAGATCCAGCAGGCCTGAATCCAGTCTTTGCCACAGCAAACAAGGCGCACCAACTTCAGTAAGAAGCAGTTCAGATATGCATGCACTATAAGCCTTCAATCAGAAATTCCCAGCTCAGAAGGGCAGAGTCCAGCCTCTCCTCCCACAAGAGTGCAGACCACGAACCCTCTTAATGTAAAATAACTGGCTTGAAAGCCTAAGTGCTTAAACCAGAATTAATACACTTTTAGAATAACAGACACTGAGCCCTCAATCAGCAGTTCCCAACCTAGAAGGATGTAAGCTACCTGTTCTGCCACTACAGTGCAGACCACAAACCCTCTCAGTGCAAAACAACTGGTCCGAAGCCCAAGTGTTTAAACCAGAAGGCTTAGAATGAGTTACACCAAGCAGTAATAAATACAATTGAGTACTTTTAAGATGATGCAAAAGTAAAAAAAAGTAGGTTGAAACACAAGTACAGTAAAAGCAGATTAATTTTTTTTTTTTAGTTCAGTCCGATATCAGCACCACTGTTCATCTGTTGCTATATCAAGCCCTGCATAACCTGGGTCTTCCTACACAAAATAATTCCTGGTCCCTTACAGTATAAGGAGGCCCTTATGCTCTGCTTCACTGGAGATACTGTAGGTTCCTAGAGTGTGTGTGGATTCCTGTGCTCTCTAGTTTTTTCCCTTTCAGGCACCACAATTCTGGAAGTTCCATTCTTGGTGGCTGTGTGAGTCTCCGGCATTGGTTGGCACTAAAATGTTTCTTAAAACTCATCTTTTTTTTATCTTGATTATGACCTATCATTTTTAGTTTCCATAATTTTAACTTCAGAGCTCAATGAATTTACTGCATTTTATTGCACTGTGTTTCCTGTCATAAGTGAATTAATAAACTTGAATTTGAATTTGGTGCACAGTACCAGAATAATAAACCACAATATAAGTTGTATGTAAATGGCATCATGATGGGAATTAACATGTTTGACTATGATTTGCCAAGTATTGTTACAGTCTGAGAAAGATGAAGAATAACATACAGACATGCAGAACAATGGCCACACTGCAGCCTTTGCAAGAGAATACAAGGAGATTGAGTTAACTGCAATAGGAAGAGCACCAGCTTACTTCACAGTGGACCTCCAAATATACAGTATGTGAGTCAAATGCAGCAGTATTAAAATCCAGTCATGAAATCCGGTATTAAAATCCAGTAATGAAATCAAGTATTAAAATCCAGTCATGAAATCAAGTATTAAAATCCAATCATGAAATCAAGTAATGTGCAGTTGCAAGTTCTTTCCTGCTATATTTAAAATTATATCCCAGTTTACATTTATCATCCACATGAATATAAACTGGTTTATTTTCCTTCTTGCACATTTGTCTCACACTCTCCAGTTGCTGGTTTGTTGCTGTTTTCCCCGGAGTATATCCAACATCTTCATTTTCTGTTTGCTTTTACACATTTTATAAGAATAGCCCTAGTTTTAACTGCAGAATTACCAGAATCTTGGTCATCTAAGTAATAACCCGAAGGGACATCTTTAGGCCCAAATATTTTATTTTATATTATTAGCTTGTTTTTTGTCAAATTTCTTTTTAATTAGGAAATAACAGCAATACAGTAACTATAGCAAACCACAAGAAAATTATTTTCCATATAAATGATATACTTTTAAATCATGCATTAAAAATAAATAAATAGGTATGTAAAATATTTACAAATTTAATAGAAAAAGATAAAAAACTGATCAGCAAGAAAAGGCAGTGAGTAAATTATCTGTCAGAATCAGTGGTATCAAGTAATAAAATTAAGTAAAGCAAATTACACAGAAATTGAAAACCCTATAAAGTAATGTTGTTTTTTTTCAAGTTAAAGTGATTTCATGTAGTGCTCAGAATTATTTCCTGTAAGAGTTTCCAGGTTCCTATTGCTTCAGCTACAGTAGTTTCAACAAGTATGCAGGCTCAGAGTTGGGATATATGTGTTTAGGGGGTGTGGGGGTGTCCACCCACATGAGGGGTGCATGGGAGCCAGTTCGTCATATACTCAACATGGAGATTACTAATTTGCAGATTCCATACTACTTATCTACAATTGCACAATCTACACTTAAGCATCCTCTCCTCCTTCAATTCTTTCTAATCTTCTGTTTTTTTATTTTTCTTTCTTGTTTCTCCTTATATAAATATGTATGTATATTCTGCATTGAACTGTTTGCTGACTGCAAAAAAAAAAAAAACTCTGTGTGTATGCAATGTTTCCTATATTCATATTTACGTTTTTATGTGTTAACTTCATGTCAACATACAATTTTTTGTTACTATTCATGTAGCCCAGGCTGAGCCTGCAATTGATCATGTGTGATCATTGCTCTACCACAGTAAATGAATTTAAATAAATGAAGATTTTTCTCAGAAGTTCAGTGAAAGTAGTTTTGGTGAACATTTTTTGATTTTTTTCACATTAGTGAAACTGCTTTCAGTGACACAGCATGAATCAGAGTTTCCATGCTGAGCTCTAATCTGATACTTTTTTTTCTTAAAATTATTTGAGTTTATAAACATTGAGATATCTTGTTTCGTATGCTGAGAATTTACATACTGAGATTTTGTATAGCAAGGTCTTTGAGTTGTTATAAAAGATTTGATAAAGACAAACAGAGCAGTAATTAACATGAATTTATTATCCAATGTGTCGTAACATGTATTTAAGATTGCTTATTGCCACAATAAAGCCTGGGTAGTGTTGTTAAATAATTTAGCCTTTTTGAATGATAAAGCTTAAGAGAAAGGACAAAACCAGAAGATAAGATTATCCGCTGGATAATACCTGTAAGCATGACAAGCAAAGTTAAATAGGATAGTAGTGTAGCTTCTTATTTGGTATTAAAATGTGCTATAAACAATCATAAACTGCGTGTCAAATATTTTTTAAAAGAAGTGAAAAATAGGGTGTCATTCTAGATATTAGACCATATCTAACTATTAATTTAAGATCAGACCTTTTCTGGTAGGAAGAGGGGAAAATGTGGTTTGAGAATAAATTATCTAGAATAACCTTGTATGAACTTGAGACTGGTTTAGCAGAGATAAGGGTTTGCTGTAATTTGAAGAAATATGAAAACTTGGTAGCATTGAAGGTAAGTTTGCCCAACAATATTTAAGAGTGATGCAAATAATATTGATACTGAGCACATAACTTTTAGGTAGTTTGTAATATCTACATATTTCCAGGGTTGAGGAGAATTTATAAAATGATTTTATAAAGAATTAAGCCACAATGAAATATTTAATAACTGGAAAATCAGTTAATTGATTTCATCTGCCACCCCCCAACTATAATATTGGATTAGTGAAAATTGGATGTGCAAAGAAAGTTGTTTCAAAGTAGTATGTATTATGTTAAAAACTTTAGAAAGTTTTAATTACATTTACTATTTAAACAATGAATTTAAAATTTAAAGAGGAGATTGCTTTGCAAAAATGGTAAGGAAAGAGGTTTAAGATATGGTGGTAAAAAGCATACAGACCATGCATTTATCCTAACTGACAACAAAATAGTGTTGCAATTTGTAGAAGTAAATATAAAAAACAAAGAAATTAATGGTCTTAAAACTTCATTGAGGAGCTCAGTCATGATAATTTCCAAAAATCATAGAACATAGGTAGTGTTCCAAAGCAACAAGCCTTTATTCATCACAGAAAAGTGATCCTCAGTAACAAAAACTCAGAAATATTTTAACAATGTTAAACATATCAGCTTTTATATTCTTAAAAGTAGGTGTATAAAATGTACATATTGTTTAATTTTAAACCAGCATATTTAAGGCAAACAGTATAAAAAGGGCCATAAAAGTGCATTTTAGAACAACAAGTACCTAATCCTCTCACACTACTACTGATTAGATCAAGTTAAATCCTAGTTAAGGAAAACACTACCTATCTATTTGCAAACCACATTCCAAAATCAGGTATTGCAAAAAGCATAAAATACACATAGAAAGACTTTTAATAAAAGCTGATATGTTTAACATTGTTAAAATATTTCTGTTTTTTTTTTTTGTTTTTGTTAATGAGGATTGGTTGTCTGTGACAAATAAAGGCTTGTTGCTTTGGAACACTACCCGAGTTTCATGAGTTTTGGAAATCATTGTGACTGAGCTCATCAACAAAGTTTTAATATGACTAGTTTTATTGTTTTTTTTATTTTTTTTTATTTTTCTTAACACTTGTGGTGGTGAGGTTGTAACTAGACAGATTCCTGTTCTTGTTCATTTTTTAAATTTGTAGAAGTAAAAATCTGAAAAAAAAGTTTAAAAGGCTTATAGAGTAAATAGTACCAATAGAAGTTTAGGAAGTTCAGTACCTATTGTGTTTAAGGAATAGAAGGCTTGTAATAGGATAATCTAAAAGGCTTATGGAAAACAATTACATTCTAAAATCATTCTGTTTATCTTATGTAAATTTCTAAGAACAGGCTAACATGAGGAACTAATATGAAAAAATCATATGAAATACAGAGAAACAGATTCATGAATGCTTACACTTAGTGCTGCTATTATGTAGAGTGCTAATTGATATTCATTAAGCAGCCCTGTACTTGTTGCCCATCTGAAAATAAAGGTAAGTGGCACAACATGCTAATGAAGGCATAAGCAGATACGTTACATGCAAATTAAACAATCCAACATGGCACAGCTATTCAGGAACATATAAAGTGTGTGTGTGTGTGTGTGTGTGTGTGTGTGTGTGTGTGTGTGTGTGTGTGTGTGTGTGTGTGCACTCAGTGCTACCCTTTGCCTTGAATTCCAGTACTTTTTGGAATACAGTAATATTGACAGAAAAAATGTTAGGGGTTATTTCTGACATTGTTAACCTGTATGTACAACAGACTTTAATACAAGGTGCTGATGCTGCTTCCAGACCTCAGCTGAGAAGGAGAAGCATGTACAGACCATGTTTGACTTATCAAGGAATGTATGATACAGAAATTGTGGAGCAATACAGGGTGGACAGGGATACCCCAGACGAAATATGCAACCTCTGCCATTGTTACCTGAAGTATCATGGAAATCATAGAGAACCCATCCCAGTGAAAATTAAGGTATGTATAGCATTATGCATACTAGCTAAAGGTACTTCTCAGAGACCCACAGGAGATATATTAGGTGTGTCACAGGCCTCAGACTGTAGAATGTTATATCAAGTTCTAAATGCAACACTACAACATGCAAGGCAGCATATCTGGTTTCCATGTACTCCAGAGGAGAAAGCAACAAGCATGTAATAATTCTATGCTATAGTGTACTTCCCAGAGGTTCTGGGGGCCAAAGACTGCACACACATAGAAATAATAGACTCAACCAATAACAGGTAAGGAGGTACATCAGGAGGAAAGGATATCACTCTATCAACTGTTAGGTGGCCTGTAATGCCCAAGGGATCATCTACAATGTCTGTGCAGGTAACCCTGGCAGTTTCATGACTCATGCATATGGCACACCTGCAACCTGTTCCTAAAGTTTGCTAGGAATGACTTTCCACAAGTGGGAGATGCAGGGTATGCACTAGAGCCTTGGCTGATGACACTAATGAGAAGCTCATACAATCCCACAGAGCAAAGATACAATGATGCCCATGTTAAAACTAGAAATATTGTAGAATGTGTATTTGGCTTGCTCAAATCAAGATTCTGCTGTCTAGACAGATCAGGTGGTGCACTGCAGTATGACCCAAACACCTCTGCCAAAATACTCATAGTCTGTGCCATTTTGCATGATATGGTTGTCATGAAACAGCTACAACAATGATGACATGTCCCAGGACCACAATTTCCAGGACCACAGGCAGGGCCAGCAGCCCCATTACATACAGATGATGAGTCTGATGAAAAATCACCAGCTGCAGGTGATCCAGGCAGATGTAGGAATGCACAATATGCAATGGATCAGGTGAAGAGGCAAAGAATAACAAACATAATTATTTCCTAAGTGAAAACCTAAGATTCTAAGCACATACAAATAATAACATTGATGCCTACAAAAAATCACAACCTTTACTTAACCATGTAATGGTTGTGTTCTGTCAGCATCAGACAGAGTCAGCTCCCAGGACACATCTTGTAGTTGCAGTATCACCACTCCCCCAAAATTAAATTTATAGCTATTATAAGGCATGGTAAGGATGACAAGAAATATGTACCTCTGTAATAGATATCAGCAATAGCAAAATATTTTAATTAAAATGAAGGAAGCTAAACATGTAAAAAATTCTGATCTCCCCTCTGGTTGATATTAGGCATATACCACTGTCTTAACACATTTGTTGAAATACAAATGTAACCCTGCTATTGCTAATAGTCATATAGCACAATTTTATAACAACTGTTATAAAATAGTTGTTATAAATCTGTGTTATATAACACTGTTTTATAACAACTATAGATAATTCTCAGAAAAAAAGTGCTATAAAGGCAGGTAATTGCCATTTTCCTTGAGTTTAACTTAAAAGAAATTAATGCTATATATGCTATGACAACAACAATACACCAAATGCAGACAAGAAATGCTGTTAAGAAATGTCAGGCATCAGTAATGTAAAAATAAATTTCTTTGTAAATAAGCATCACATACCTTTACTGAATCTGTAATAAACTACATAAATAATTGCGATTTCCAAAGTAAAACAACAATATAAAAGTCTGTGGATCCAAGCAGTCTTCCCTACTATGAAACAAGTGCCTTACTAATATGATTAGCTTATATAGTGCAGATTCAGCCCTGTGAGCAATCTGAATAGCAAATCAGGTGTTGACTCATTATCATTCATGACTCTTACAATTTACACTAAATGCTGGGCAGGTAAACATGGTTTGATGATTTACATAATTCTATGTGCACACTCTAGCAGTACAAGAACGAGCATTGAAAAGTGTTGTTGCTAAGGGATTGCAAGTGTGATTGATTAGCCTGACTGCATGAATAATTAGTTCTTTACACTCCTACCACTTTGATATACACTTACTGAGGGTGTGTCAGGGAGAAGAGGGTTACCAAAAAGTCAGGAATTACATTGACTAACTTAGGAGATAAACCTTTATAACAGTTTTTTATTAATAAATGTTTATGATCACACTGTGCTCTGAGTAAAAGTTGTCTGTAATTCTAATTAAGTAAAGAACCCAGTGAAATATAAAATAGATATCAAAACCAATGCAAATGGCATTGCTTTCATGTTAGAACAGCATAGAAAAGAGAATGATGTTTTCAAGGTAAAGAGCCGATAACTGTAGAATTGCAAATATTGGTTATTATTATGACAGGAAGTATTAGCTTAATTTCTGCAAATATCCCATTCATCTACATATTTACTTGCAAATTACAAAGAAAAACTGTCAGAAAATGCTTATGTTGCACATTTAATATCAAGAGCTAAAATATCACATCTCGAGTATATGTAATTTACTTTCTCTTCTTCATATCATATGTCTGTGTCTGGGAAATAGTGAAAATAATCTCAACTGTGTCTTGTTAATGCCAAATTTCAAGGTTCAGACCCAGTAAGAGTGCTGTCTATGTGAAAGTGGTGGTGTTAAAGAGCATATTTTGTTAAAAGGCAAAAAAGTGGGGAAATGTCAGAAAGTTACATTATAACTTCTAGTTTTCTAAGCTTTTTATCTCCTCATCATTTGCACACTGCTTGGCATTGAGCACTGTTGACTGTTGGTGGTCACTAGCAGTGAATGAATGTTTACTTTCTAAAGTAAAAACTCGCAAGTTTAATTTGGCATACCATCAGTAGTGCAAATAAGTCTGGTGCCGGTGCAAGGCCATCAATACTGAGTGAAGAAAATGCACCTGTCAGTTACCTATCTCTGTGGCACAAGGGGTAAGTGCAGTGAGTTTACAGAAGGCAGGGTTCCAATCCAGCTTACTGGTGTTTTTCTAAGGGAGATTCAGAATAACTATTATACACAATTATGTATATGAAATGAACAGCCAAAAGTCCACGTGATAAATGCTAACAATATTGTACTCTGTGAATTTCTGTTAGAAATGTGTTGTTGTTGGAAACTCATCTCTTCTCATTATTAACAGCATGTGTTATAAGTGATGTGGCATATGACAGTGTGTAAAGTGTGATAACTCAAAAGCATTAACATGAGGAATGTGGACATATGTCTCATATATGCTGAAGTACTTACCCATATGTCACAAGTAGCCATCCTGACAGCAACAGATTTTCTTTAAAAACTATGTCAGTATTTCAGTAGTGAGCTACTGGAATTTTCTGTGTCCCCTTCTTGAACAATTGGCATTACCTGAAAACATTATGATGTGTAACAACAAATGTTAGTTGTGATGTGGCAAGCAGATATTAAAAGGATGAATGTGTCAGGTTAATGCTACAAGTGCTCTGCTGTGTTAGTTATTTATAATTTATTTTTATATTTGGCATTTTCATTTCTTTTGTTTATTTTTTGCCTTTTACATTTGTGTGTTCTTCAGCAGGGAGCACACAGAGTTCATGGGTGAAGACAAAATGAAAATTGTAATTTGGGTTGCCTTTTGTAGAACTACTAAGCCTGGTACTGTTTTACTGTCATCAGCACTCTAGATAGTACTGAGTGAAGAAAATGCACCTGCCAGTTATCTATCTCCATGGCACAAGGTGTAAGTTCGGTGAGTTTAGAAAACACAAACAGATAATGTGACATGGGAAACCAGTTTAGAGGTGCTTTTACTGTGGGGTTCAGAATGACATTTGCCATAAAATTTAATTGTATTAAACATGAATGAGTATCATAAAATTATTTTGTGCAACAAATTTATCATTAATGCTTGCTATATACTATATAAGTCCAATATAATATAAGAAAAGCATGTTAATCCTGGCAATCATGATAGTTAATTTAAAATGCACTCGCATAGATATGATGTGCACAACAGTTTTATTATAATTATTATGAATTATCACATATAACTATGTGCTTAGGAGAATGTGTTGCATGAAGTATGTATGGAACACACTCCAACTTGTATTACTAAGGTCAGCCAACTCCATATATCAGAAATGTATTTGCAACTACAAATACTGCAGGCAAGCATATCTACATTAATTTTAAATTAGTATATGTAAAATGAATACTTAAAAGAGGATGTTCTCCTGAGGCACTGACAGTTAATAAGTAAAGGTTTACATTTTTATTCTGGTTTCAACTCTAAGGTGGTAATACTCAATTTTACTAATGTGTAAGTACCAGCAATCCAATATGCTGCAGTTTATACCATTTTATCTCTAACCAGCCATGATTATAACAAACACCATAAAGCATTTCAGTGTTTAAAACTGGAACATGTGTAAATAGGTTAAGTATCACACATGATCAAATCTCACTGGCATATCTCACTGACATATTTCACACCTTCATTGATTTTTGATGTAATCATTAACAATCTGTCTGCCAAGCCATTTTTTTTACTTTCAAGTGGACAAATGTAGCCGTCAAGGTAGTGTGTCCTTGTGTGCAGGCTGTTACATATGAGATCTGAATTGGGTGCCAATTCAGGCACATAGTTCTAGCTGTACTTCTTTAGACATGGTTGGCAGAGCTGAGGATGGTGCTCCATTTAGAGCACAAATGTGGGGTGTTGAGGAATCCAGGATTTTAATGGCACTCCTCATCAAGCAGTACAGCTGTAGGCTGCTGCAGAGGGATTATACAGGTTCTCAGTATAAGGTTGAGGCATGGAATAGCTTGGCCAAGCCTGTATCCAGTACAATTGGCATTCCACACAATGAAGAACAATGTCATCACCATTACAGTGACATTAAGAGGTTCAAGCAGAACCTGCTGAGCCAGTGGGAAAATGAATTTAAGACAGCAAACACCCCTTAATTAAGTATAGTGACCATCTCCAATCAATTATATAGTATGGATTAGCCAACTGATAGTTATTCATTATACTTTCATATCTTGTCTTTTTTCTTTTTTGCACAGCTGTGCATAGAGTGCCATCAGGAGAGACTGGCTTGCCTCAGAGAGACATGGAGGAAGCATGCATCAAGTATGAATGGAAGCCAGATGATACGTTTCAGGCCATCAGGCCTTATCAGTCCTTAACAGCATGAGCAGATATACCTAAGCTTTATATCACACGTGCATGCCTGCTCTTGGTGATTGCATTAGGCAATGAGTAGACCAGCTTAGCTGTGTGCATGGGTTCAAGTCCCAGAAACAGAACTGAACTTTTATTAGAGGATAATTTTTCTAAAATCTTTATTGCAGTATTAAATGTTATTAACGATTCACTTTTGTTAACTGGAATTATTAGCCTGGGAAGCATATATTGTATATGCCATAGTCAAATAAATGTTTCCATTTCATTTATAATAGCACTGAGATTGATTTATTTCATGACACATTAATGCCATCAAATTACATCATATCAGGATATGGCAAAGGTGAACATATTTATATGTCATATTTGTTTATGTATGGAAATAATAAAGTGACATGCCATTGATCTTATTCTCTCTCTCTCTTGTGTCTCCTCTAATCATATCTGTCAATTTTTATATCAATTTTTTTTGGATACATAGCTACTGAAAACAAAATGACCATCAGCATGGGGAGCTAGACTGACCACTGGGGATCAGACTGATATACATCCACAGGTGGCTGTGGTGGCACCTCAACAGGCAGCACAGGTACCCAGTACATCTGGGTCCAACCTGTCAGTGTTGCCTCCACAACTCCTGCACTACCTGCCCTGGCTGATGGTTCTGGTACAGTGGTACCCACTGGGAACAATACCGGCGGTAGTGTCAGGAGCTGACAGTACTGGTGGAGGATATAATGGAGTGGGATCTTGGTGCCCAAATCTGCAGAGTTGAAAAAGCCCTGTGTCAGATTGCAAATTAGTGCCACATCTGGCACTGAACAAGGAAACTGAGACAGGAGACAGTGATGACAGTTATGAGGGTGAGCAGTAGATTCTCACTTTGCTGAAGATGGATGCTGATGTGCCTCCAATGACCCCTACCTATCCCAAATCATGGTGTCTGCCAACTGTTTGTGTCCATCAGCATCTCTGGCTGTTTTGTATGTCCTGTATGTCTGCACCTATGCACCTAATACTTAACGTACCCTATCTACCTATTATTTTTAAGTTCCTTGTCCAGCAGTCCTCTCTCTAAAAAAAAAAAAAAAAAAAAGTGCACCTACCCACAAAAATAATTATGCTCCATACATATCACTCCACTTCACTTACATGTCTTTTTGACACACTTGATTTGGTCCAACTGGCTATATAACATTATTCTGTTGTTACCCATCCCTGGTGTAGTGGCTCTCCAAATTCATCAAAGTCTGAGTACAGTTCAACATTTATGTTGTGAAGAAGTGGATAGCTATGTTGCTGTCCTACCACAATCCTGCAAAATCCTGTTTTCTTTCCCCTGTGTCCTCTTCTGTATTTGTTTTCCATTTTCACCACTGTCCTGTCTACCCCTTCTTCACATTTAATCTTTTCAAAAATTAGAACCACCCACACATGGCCAGAAATAGCCCATAAAAAGCCTTCACTTTTTGTCCTGAGCATGTGAATGAAGCTTGGCATTGTGCACCAATGCTGGGTGACAGTGAATGGAGTTTCATGTCCTATTTCAAAAACTGATAAGTTTTTGCCATCACCAGCATTAGTCCAGTTATCTCTGAGCAAATATGCTTATACCTGATGTGCTATAGGAATACAGACTAAGGGGACTACTCTGAGACAGTTACTGTAACACTTACTAGGCTGCTGATTGTCATGAAGCAAGAGTTCCTATGTGATAATTCACATGTCTGTAGACTGCTGTTTTTGCATAGTGTGAAGGGTTCAGTTCTAGAAGTATGTCAAACTAGTATTTAATGTTATTTTATATGACTATTACTTGTCTAAGTGCAAACATTTTTATTTCTCTAAAATTACATTTCATGAACTGAACAAGAAAAGGAAAAAAAAACTATATAGAACCACAATTTAAGAGTGGAGCACTAAAACATTTCTGGTGACTTATTAACCACCATTATACTACATATGTCTTAAGCATGTTTCTACTCTTCCATCCCTGCTTACTCTTTATTGAAAAATACTGTGGGGTGCAGAGAATGACAAAATAATGCACCTGAAAGATGGTAAGAAATGTCCCGTAAACAAAACACTTTGTATGTCTCTCTCCCTTTCTCGAGCTCTCGCTCCCCCCGTCTCATCACTTTTTACTCTTGGATATTTATTAGGCTGCTGGACGTAATGGCCACCACAAGGGATTTTACAATTGTCATTAGTGTGATGAATCCTAATGTCCACATTATCCATTGCTTCAGTTTGTTGTCATCATCCCTTAAATTGTGTGATTTTAACTTTGTGAATTAAACTTCCTGTGTGGTGTGCTGCTAAGATAATGATCATATTTATAGACTGATTTTTGTATACCATGTCAAGGGTTCTAGTCTAGTCTTACTGACTGCTTTTTAAATGACTATTTGGGTGTAACTGCTAGCTACATATGTTATCACACCCACCATTATCCTGCTTCTGTCTTAGTATGTTTGTTCCCTGTTGGGAACAGTTTATTGTAGACAGTATGACAGACTAATGATAATCACAAATCTAAGAGTAACAAACAACAAAGATGGCCAGAAATGGCCCATAAGCAGAAATGTTTTCTGTCTCTCTCCCTCTCCCCCTCTCTTCCCCTCATTCTCCCTGTCGACTAAGTTCTGTATTATCAGTCTGTATCTTCTGCACTTGTGCAATGCCTGGAAATGAGCAACAATAGTAACTGACGGTAAATGGCTTTTCACTTTTTATGGCAAAAACTGGCTTACACCACACTACTAGAGTTACTTCTGTGCAAATATCTTTATGTCCACTACACTATAGCAAAAGAGACTAAAAGTATGAAAGTGTGATACAGTTACTCTTGCATATCTGTATGGCTGCTGGGGGTCTATATCACATAGTTGAACACTCTAAATGTTGAACACCTCTTTGTCGAAGTCAAAGTCTTCATCCGTCAAATGATCATTTCAGCGAACTTTTTCCCATGGTAAGTAACTTGTGGGCCATTATCAGAAGTTTGCCCTTTTCCTGACTGTAGTGCAATCTTATAGGTGGTATATTTAGTTAGGGGGTTGAGGGGGGCACAGCCCCTCACCAGGGTGGGTTTTAAAAATGATGTTTTTGTTGCAGTTGGTAGGTTGGCCAATATTTTACTTACTGTGGGAAACAGTTTCACTGAAGCAATCATTCAATGGATGGAGTTTCAACAAACAGAGTTCGATGAAGAGGCGTTCGACATTTAGAGCGTTCGACGATGTGATATGGATCCGGCTGCTGGATGCCACATACACCCAAACGGTTGTTACAACTGATACAACTGTCATGAAGGCTAATGCCTATATTCTCCCATTCTTCAACCTGTTGTCTGTGTCCCTTAAAATGTCTGATTTTAATATAAGAGATGAGTCCTTATATGGTGAGCTGAGATAATCCTCTGGTCTGTACAGCTTTTTCTGTGACTCTGTTAAGAGTTTGAATCCAGAAGTATGTCATACAAATGTCATGTGTGTTTTAACATCAATCATATGGATGTAATTTATTACTTTTGATCACTCTCACAGTGTACATTCTAGTGGCAGACTTCAATACACCTGCCACACATGTGTAGCTAGGGATTCTCAGTACAACCATATGAATAACATAAATATTACTGAGCATGCCACAGAACATGTATAGTGGTAACTGTACAGTTAGGTCTTATGACTGTGACTATATTACTGTTTTTCATTTACCTTAATATATATTACATGCTTGGCTAATACATGTTTAAAGGTACAATACCCTTTCTATGGTTACAAGTGACAACAAATGGCAATGCAATGTTGCTTTCTGAAGTGCATGAGACAACAGCTGTAAAGTTAATTTATTTTTGTTTATAGATGATGAAGTAGAGCATACAGCATACTGTTGGTTACAATAAAAAACTTTATATACACACATCTGATATGCAATAACTATAGTATATGCAACTATCCACTGGAGTATCTACTCCCCTTGCTAACTGTTATTTCAGCTCAGCATTTTTTTAAATATTTATCACATTTTCTCCCCTTTGTTACATCTTTTTGCCCTTCTCAGATCCTTTGTCAGCATTTCTGTTTTTATTTATGTACTTAGGCCAGTAAAGTGAAAAAGATTACTTAAGTTCATCAATATAAATAATTTATGTCACAAATACACTTTGTGCACTAATCACATTTATATCTAAGTTTAATTTCCCCATTTAGCTTCCCCACTTCATGTGTGTGCACTAGTGTACTAATCCCTTTATCTCAGTACAGTTCCCCCTTTTTACCTTCCTCTGCATCTTAATTATTTCATTAAAGTTGACCTAGCCTTGTCTAATGCTGTCACACATGCTCACTCTCTAGGTTTGTCTGCAGGCAACACCTTTTGTTTACATTGTGTGTTGGAGCTTCCATGTACCTCTTCCTGGCTGCTAATACTTGTGCTGGCCATGAATAGGTGCTGCTGAATGTGTAGGCCTGTTTAGCAGCTTGCATATTCAATAAGTACTGCTGCTAATCAAGTAAACATGAGCAAATTGTGTAGGCTTAGTGCAAAGTGTACACGATCATTAATGACCCCCCCCAGGATTTTCTTTCACAATAAAAAAATTAGCTATTAAGGCCTTCCACCTATCTAAGTCTTGTGAATACTCCTCTATATTTTAAAATCAGAGTGATTATAGCTAGTATTATTTTCTGTTAAGTATAGTACCTAGAAAATTAAGTTTAGTAACAATCTTAGGATCAGGTAGAACAAATAGGTTATAGAGGAAATAAAGTGGATTTATTTACACTGACTGTATAATTTGAAAAGGCAAGGAAGGTTTCAATTTTTTAACTAACTGTAAGAATGTCATGATGGGGAAATGGTGAAATGCATGTTGATATCAACAAAAACTATGAAAGGGACAAATATTCCTTTTATATTAGGCAATGTACTGAGAGCAGTTATTTTATATGTAGTAACTGAAATTCAAATGATAAATTAAACAAGTATGGATAGAATGAAAGAGAGACAGAGGGAGGTAGGGAAGAAATGACACATATTCTTAAACAGGAATTTATTTGGATAGCAGACCATTAATAGAAAGAGAAGCTGAGCGACTAAGGTAGAGAATATGGATGCAGTTAATAAAGTTGTCAGTGAATCAAAATTTCTGCATTACTGAAAAAAGCATATGTGATCTAAAGCTTTGAAAACATCTATCACTTAGAAAAATAGGGGCTTTAAAATATTTAGATATTACTCTCTGTAATGGGGGTCTTAAATTTGATTAGGATTCTATGGCATACACTTTTGCATCTCACTTATGTAATTTGAATACTGAAAGAAAAAGACAGCCTAAGCAAAGTGCAAATATAGTATGGTCAAAGTAGATACCCATCTTAGAAACTAAGTATTTGGCAACATGCAAAAAATACTGTAAATCAGATCCTCCTCAGCTCTGACCCTGTCTGAGACATCTTCCAACTGTAACTAGGCTAACACAGAAAAAAGGGTGCAGCAAAGATTTAATAAAATATCATACAAAATTATACACTGTAGAACAAAATTCCTCACACAACTATCACAATCCATGATTGCCGAACTACAGCCTAGCTGTCATACGTGGAGGAAATAGAACCAATCATGAGAAAAGGCCTGTTATGCCGAACTAAAAGTAACTTCCATTGAGTATGAAACATATGATACAAGAGTCCAGACTAGAATGGTAGAAGAAGCCAACAGTTAGTCTAATATGATAGTCAACAATATTTGTTACTGACTAAAGAAATGAGGGAGAGAGATAAAGGAGATAAGATATAATGGACTGAAGCCAGAGAGAGTGGAGATAAAAATGCTGCATAACAGGAGAGAAACCAGAGGTGAACTAACAGTATAAGGAGAAAATATTAGTCCAATTCTGCTACAGAAAAAGAAAACAGATGGTAATAACAGGTAGATCTCTATACTCTGCATTAAATTTCTAAACTGCTATTACTAGAGATGATGAAACCGATAACTTATAATAACATTTATGAAAATAATACCAGGTAAACACTGGATTTTAAGATAATTCAGTAACTAAGGAAATATCATGCAAATATGTACTGAAAGAAGGATGAAACAGAACAATGAATGCAAGATTGTTACAAGTTAGAAATAGAGAAAAGGGGCAACAATATTTAAAGCAAAAACAATAAAACATTACAGGTGTAGAAAAGCTGATTGGCTGTAGATGACCTAATAACAAGAATATGCAAACCTGAAGAAAATAACAAATTTCCAAAATTCTCTGAAGTCTGTGATCATGAGTTAAAAATGAAAAAGAGGGCTACAATGGGAAGAAAAGAGAATGAACTAAGTTCTAAGTTAGATATAGTGTATGGGAAGAATAGAGATTGATCTAACTTCTAAACAATCTGAGATATGGTGCTCAGTTAGACATCTAACTGAGGCACATGCAGTTAACAATTAATAGTGCATACTCACAAGTTAATATGAAGAAAGCAAAAATGTAAACCTAATAAAAAGTAATGGCGTAAAAATAGTCAAAGCAAACAGCTAGCTCCATGTACACAAAATGTAGAAGTATTATATCAGGGTACCAGTGAAACCAGATCTATATATGTCAGAGAGTAGTCTGTTAAAACCTGTTTCCCTTTAACAAAAGAACAGCTGATTGCACTTAGACCATTGTCTAATTTATAATACAGGCTTCTTACCATAATAAGGGAATACCATGCTTTCAAAAAACACATGCAAAATTGAGGTTACAGAAAGATTTATCAGTTTTCAATGGGAGGGGAAAGTATCAAGCTGAGGAAATAGGCGGAGGTACGACTTGCATCTGTACCAAATGAAAGTGCAAACAGCCAAAGATAAAATTAACTCATTTACTTTTGAATTTAAAGTCTACAGTGTCAAGTTAACATTAATAAATAATATGCTGCATACCAGAATGCAGTCTGCTGTAAAAATGTAAAGAGAAATGATAATTTCAATTTGGTATGCTTTAGATCACAATGTTCATGCATGAACACTGCAGTACTGTTTCAATGCAAGTGTGCAAGGCATTTCAGTATTTCAATAAATCATGGCAAGAGAAGGAGAAAAAATAGAGGCATTTTAGGTGTTGGAATCCCTAAAATATATCTATTCAACAGAATGTAATAACATGCATACCGGAAGATCCATAGTACTCTCTCTCTCTCTCTATATATATATATATATATATATATATATACATACATATATGTGTGTGTGTGTGTGTGTGTGTGTGAGTGTGAAGTATGCATGATCAATAGACCACACCTGGAGTTGTGGATCACGCAGAATGATGTAGCAATAATTCACACTGATTTCAGAAATCTGTAGCAGATACAATTTGTAAAAAAACATATTTTAAGAAATGAAACATAGCAATTACAAATTCATGAAACAGAAAGGTAGCTAGCAACAGTCTTAGGAAACAAATTTAACATAAGGCAGTGTGCACTAAGCAACGCATGGACTCATAAATAATGAAGCTTAAAGCAAGGAAAATATGTGACATGATAAACAAAGAGAGAAAAAAATCTGTACTTTCCTGTGCAATATTTGAAATATTACATTTGTCAGAAGGCAACTTTAAAACCAAGTTATAAGTAGGAAAAATGAAATAGAAGTTAAGAGTATATAGGAGTAAGGACTTGGTGAACTAAATAAGTAACTACAGCAAGAGCTAAGGAACATTACCAGCCTACAGCATTATCACTGTCATCCCAAAGAAACCCTGGAATATAATAATTGGAAGGAAATTAGCAAATGCCAAAAATTAATATGAGCACTATTTCAATCAAGTCTGGAATAAATACTTAATTCTGCTTTGTTGACTATTCCAAAGTCTTTCACTGCATGGATCATAAGAAACTGTGGCAAGTTCTTAGAGCACTGTGGACACTAGGCCACCTTATTTGTCTCCCAAGGAATCTATATGCAGAACAAGAAGCAATAGCTAGACCAGAATGTAGAAGAACTGACTAGTGCAAGGTTGGGAAAGGAATATGACAGGGCTGGCTATAGTTACCCATCCTTTTCAGTTTATATGCTGAACATATACAAAATGCTGGGTTTGAGACTAATCAGATGCTAGAATCAGAAATACTGGAAGAAAAAATAACAACCTCACATCTGCAAATGATACCACTGTAATTCCTGAAAGTGAGGAGGAGGAGTTGGAAGTGCTTGTCAGTGAAGATAAAAGTAGAAAGCACAAAAGCTGGCTTGTTAATCAGTATAAAAATAAATAAAATAAAAGTATGCAATTTAACTCAATTTCTTTGAAATATATGGGAAAGAAGTGGAGGCAGTGACAAACTTTATTTTCTTAGGCTCAAAGATCTCTGCAGATGGTGATTGCAGCCATTAAATTAAAAGAGACATACATTTTACAAAAAAATTGGTTACAATTTAAAGTCCAAATAAGAACTCCAGCTTGGGCTGTAGATCCCATGCTAAAAAGCCTGTCTGTTATGGTGATTATAAGCTATTTTACCTTCCTCCAGAGCTTTTTATGTATTTGCAACAATGTGGGAAGGTGCATGGTAAACACACTGTTGTAATGTTGTACTGATAGTGATAATGAGTAGGATTAAATGTTTGTCTATCTGACTGCTGCCTGGCCTTGTCTACTAGTTCTATAGCTCTTCCCCTCCTTTCTACTTGTCTATGGCATTTCACCCTATCTAACGTACCCTTCTTTGCTCCCTTACTGAACCATTTTACTCCTACCCTACTCTATCCTGTATGACCATCTTGCTCTAGTCCCAGCTCCTTTTTTTCTGCTCCCCTTTCATTCCTGTACTGTGTCTGACCAATTTATATGCTCTCATTCTTATTTGTCTGCTCTCTTTACCCTTTGCTGTCTCTAACCAGCTGTTTTTCTCATTCTCTTTTACTTTTCAGCTCAGACAGACATCCGTATAAAAACAGTCTGCCCCTACTCTCCTACTGCTGCATCCCAACTTCCTTGGATTTTCATATCTTAAAGACCTGAGAAATCTTTCCTTCAGTCTACAAAAACAGCCTTTTCTACATTCATCTAAAGTGTTAGTGTTATCCTACAGCTTCACTGTTAAATCCTTCGCTGTATTTTCTTTAATTTATTATTGTTTTTACTAGCTTGCACACTCGCATGGACAATCCCCTACTGTTCTTTCCTACTCATGTTTTAGGCAGTCAAATGTGATTCCCTTATTTTGCCACAAGATGGCAGTGTACCACAAACAAACCAACCTCTACTATAATTAAATGGAAAGGAGAATATTATAGTAATGGTGAAGAGAACTAAACTATTTAACTTCAAAATCCTGGTCAGGTCCATGGCTTACTAGCTAACAGCCCTTGTCCACGTGGGAACTTAGTTCCTTACTACAACTTTGTGCCCCCTTTTAAACTAGTCTTTTTCTTTTTTTACCCAAAGAGATATATACTTGCCTTACATGTACAAGCCAAGTCCTGTTTTTCTGATTGTCTTTTTTAGAAATCTTGCCTCTGTTACAGCTGGGCGGGCCTCAATCCATTCGTCCTCTCTCCACTTGGGCTCACTTTGCTCCCCTACCCTACCCCCATTCTCACCCACCCCCACTTCAATTACATTTGTACTTATCCTTGCCCCATCTCCTCAGCCATCCACCAATCCAACTCCTCCTCCTCCATATCCCACCCAGTTTCCAAACTCTCACTTAAACATCCCATATACCTAAAATCCCCCCTACATACTCCACCTCCCCTGCTACACCATGCAGCCATATACCCAATAACCTCACTCTCTATCTCCATACCTCTTACTTACATCTTTACCACCTTCCATACCTAGATCATACCATAACACTCCACCCTCACGTCACTAGCACTACCCCTAAACTCCTATCCATACTTCACTAACAAACCCACTCTACTACCATAGGAACTCACCTCACACATACACCTATTACACTGTACTCCCCACAATAATGCCTCCCTTACTCAACATTTTCTCCTTGCATTGACTATATACTTCTCTCTCTCTCTCTCTCTCTCTCTCCTTCTAATACTCTCTTCACTTCACCCAACCTACATACCTCCCAAACCCACATCTACTACAGCCACCTACAATGTCACCCCCTCCAGCTTATCTGCAATCAGCTCTAGTCTTTATGCCACATATTTAATTTTACAAAAGAAATTAACTATCCTCTCTCCACAACATAACTCTCCTACTAACATTCACCATAACTATTTCATAAAAAGAAGCTCCATCCTAAACCTTTTCCTACTCATCCTAGCCTAGTCTAGTGAGGTGATATGCACCCTAACCCTGGGCCTCCCTCTCCCTCTCAAAATGGCCCTAACACCACAAAGTCCCTAAATTTCACCACCATCAACATTCAAATCATAAGAAATAAAATTCCCCTTCTGCAAGCTTAGTTAAGTCAATATCAACCAGACTTTACAGCCATAACTGAAACCTGGCTGAAACCATATATAAAGGTTACTGAATTTCTTCCCCCAAACTATTCATACCTTAGATCAGATAGACTCAAAAAAAAAAAAAAAGGTGGAGGCATCACCTTATTACTAAGTACCTTCACAGTGATTCCATACTCAAAGCCTATTCCCTTTTTCTCCACCGCAGAGTTACTTATTACCTTCTTAAAACTAAACAAAAGTAAATGTATTTGTATCATAGTTATATACATTTCTCCAGACAACAATATTCCTATTCTTGAAGACATTCTTGCCTGGACTACCAACAATATAAAAAAATGAAACAATCATCTTGGGTGATGTTAACATAAATTGGATCAAGTTCTCTAAAAACAACCTTTCCTCATATATCAACCTTTATATCTATACTCAACTAATCTCTGATATTACTAGACCTGACAAAAAGAATAGCAAAGGTTCAGTCCTGGATTGGATAATTGTTTCTGACCCTAATAAGATTACCACCTCTGGAACACTCCCAGACAGTATAAGTGACCACTCTCCAGCATTCATAATACGTAAGCCCTCCTGTATACCAAATATACACCAATATAGACACACCCGAGATTTATCCCATTTCTGTCCAAATACCTTTAATGACATCTTGTATAATACTAACTGGAATTGTCTAAGACTTCTTACACTTAATGAAGCCATAGAATTCTTCAATTCCACATTTCTTAGTGCCCTAAATAGTCTTGCCCCTCTCCATCTAAAAAGAGTCAAGGCTAAACAAGCTAAATGGCTTGCCAAGTCCACATAGGAAATCATGTCCTCTAGGGACAATGCCTGGAAAGCCTGCCAAAAAATAAATCCCCTTTCAATCTCACTCAATATAAACAGGTCTATATCATGTTGTTGAACTTTTAAAAGTTCGAACTTCATATTGTCGATACCATATGATCGAAGTTTTAAAAGTTAGAACATTTCAATGGAGATCTCCGTACAGTGTGGAATGGGAAAATTTCCTTTCTGCACTGTAGTGCGATATTGGAATTGGTATATTTAAAGAACGTTGGGTGTGGGGGGTGCAGGGGGGGCTTGCTTCCCCTGCTTAAACCATCTCAGAAACCAAGAACTACTGGAAACCAAACCTCAAAAAATCTTCAAAAAACACCACAGATTCAAAGGAAAACACAGAAGTGGCTTTGATCCATCTTTATTCACTCCATCCTGGTACCTCAGCTGTTCGCCTTCAATGGGACACACCTTAACATTTTTTGTATACTTTTATACATACATCAATTAACTAATTAAGCAATTAATTATTTCAGACATGTTAACCCTTTCAACACTGAAACATATTCTAGGGAAAGAAATACAGTCATTTTTAACCATTTGATACTCATTTTTTGCTTAATATACAAAATTTCTAACATTTATTACAAAAATATAATCATAGAATTAATACTCCAAATTTACAAGAATAATAAATTTCATTTATACAATAAATTATTTTCATTCAAAAATTATTTTCATTCAAAAATGTAATATAAATATAACATCCTATAAATCACTTAAGCTTATTAAACATGGCAAAACTTCATTTTTATTATATATTAAGTTAACAAATATAAATAAAAATTTCATTTAATCTCACTAGATCTCCAGATTCATTCCCCTAGGGAATAAAGTATGAAATTCAATAATCATCCTCTGTTCAAGCTTGTTTAGAGCTGCTTTAAAGTTTCCTGTGCATAAATGAGGCCTAGCTAATACACTAAACCTAAAACTGTCATTTTTACCATCATGTGTACTACAAAAATGTGCAGCTACAGGACTCTCCAGATTACCCCTCCTTATGTCACCCAAATGCTCCAGAATATGAATCTTAATCTTTCTGGTGGTTTGCCCAATATACCACTTTGCTGGAACACAGTCACAACCTAAAATGTATACAACACCAGATGACCTACAATCAAACCTCTCAAAAGCAGTGTACTTCTTTCCATTTATTTTCACCCCATGCATGTTTTTGATTTTATTGCAGACGGAACATTTCCCACAGCTATGCATTCCCACATTTCTAACAGCTTTAATTTCAAGTTTTCTGTTCAAAATTTCTTTTAAATTTGGATACCTTCTATAAGAAAAAGTAATATGTTTAGAGAAAAGGTAACCTATTGTAGGATCTTCACTCACCACATGCCACATGCCCCTAATAATTTTTTCCATAATACCTGAAAAATTGGAATACTTGGATACAAAAAATAACTTATTTAGATCTGATGTTCTGTCAAAATCAAGTGCATGCTCATACCCTCGTATCCCAAATGTCCTATTTCTACACAATCTGCATTTTATAGATTGAAGCTTATCATAATCATATCCTCGAGAAATTAATCTTTCCAAAATTTCATCACACACTTCCTCCCAAAGATTTTTATTTGAAGTATTCCTCAAATTCCTTTTAAATTCCCCCTCCAGTATAGCCTTAATCAAATGTGCAGGGTGCATGCTGCTGGCATGCAAAAAATTATTAACTGAAGTAGGTTTCCTATAAGTTTTATGTTCAACCAAACCACTTGTCCCTACATAAAATTCTACATCCAGAAAAGGAATTTGGAATTCAGATGCGTGTGCTACAAATTTCAGGCCATGGTGATTATTATTTAGATCCAACATAAACCCATCAAAAAAACTCATGTCACCCTTGCATACAAAAATCAAATCATCTATATAACGTTTGAAAAAAAACTACATTATTAACAAAAAATGTATTTTGAAACATGAATTCCTTCTCAAACTCTCCCATGTAGATCACTGCATAGCTGGGTGCAAAAGCTGCACCCATGGCTGTTCCTTTTGTCTGCAAAAAATATTCATTTTTCCACAAAAAGTAATTATGTGTCAAACTAAACTCAAGCAAACTTAACAAAAATCTAGTGCAAGGTCCTTCTCCCATCATTTTGTACACTGCTTCCAAACCCCACCTGGTTTTAATGTTGGTGTAGAGAGATACAACATCAACACTGGCCCAATAATAATTATCCTCCCATTTGAGTCCCTTTAAAGCCAAGCAAATGTCCTGAGTATTCTTAACATGTGATTGAACCTTCGGAAGGAATTTCTTGAGGTGAAAGTCCAAAAAAATATTAACTCTTTCAACAAAAGACCCAATTCCTGAAATGATAGGTCTACCTGGAGGATTGGTAACATTTTTATGAATCTTGGGTATTATGTACATGTAAGGGTGTCGAGGTTCCCTAATAGTTAAACTTGTTACATCTTTACTAGTGAAAAATCCCAATCTTTCACCTCTCTCCAATAACTCATTAAGTTCATAAGAGTAAGAGTTCAGGGGGTTACTTTCTAGTTTTTGATAGGTGTCATCCACTAGTAAATTATTAACTATGCTCTCATACTTATCATTGTTCATAATCACCCAATTTCCTCCTTTGTCTGCAGGCTTGACAGTAACTTTATCCAAATCCATCCTAAATGTTTTTAAAGCTGCCCATTCATCTTTGCTTAAATTAAAACTATTCTTGCCTCTACAAAAAGATTTATGTGCTGATTCCAATTTAGCCAAAATAACATGTTCAAAGGCATTTATTGCCACAGATTTCTTAGGAGGCATAAAGTTACTGTCACCTGCAAAATATGGAACTTCTATATGACCATATCCACCTCCAAAAGCCCCCTCCAAATTAGATTCCATAACAGGCTCATATGTGTACTCATTCTCATTCCCATCTTCATCCAGGCCCAAACCTTCATAATCATATATACTTAGATTTAACAAAGTTTCATCCAGTGTACCATCATCTCCTTTATACATACTATTTTCCTTTTCATGAAAATACACCTTCAAATTTAATTTTCGAATGAAGGCTTTCACATCAAAAAGAATGTCTGAAAAAGAGGGTATCCTAGTGGGTACAAATTTTGTCCCTTTGGAAAAACACTTAACATTTCTCCAGACAAAGTTACATCAGAGAGGTTAATTACATTTAAACCAGTGTTAGCAGTGACACAAACATTGGGTTCCATTTCATATTCTATGGCATTGCATAATCCAGTAGTGAAAGTGAGCTCAGAAAATTCATTAAAATTATCCTGATATCCATCTTGAATTGCAACAAGTTCACTATTACTCTCAAAAATGTTACTAACATTTTTCTCATCCATATTACTAACCCCATGATGCTCACAAAAGTGTTGAGACTGTGTTTGTGTAAAATTATTGGCGTCAAGATGAACATTTCCAGAGTTATCAGTATAATAACATACAGTTGCATCCTCAATGTTTTCAACAAGCTGCGTGCTTTTGTTTAAACCATCATGTTCCATACTCACTACTTGTCCTAAACACTCACACACATCGTCGCTAACCAAATAATCAAAATCCTCTGCATTCATAATCTGCTCTAAAGAAACACGAAAACACTCAGGCAATTCCCCTTTACGCTGTGGTTTAAAATTTAAATCTGGAACACCAAAATTTCCAGCATATAAAGCAGCAGTTGAGTCGTAAGTAAATCTAGAGCCTATGCTGCTATCAAAACATTCAGCTTCCGAACTAGCTACCTGCTCGGAAGTCCCGCAAACATCACCAGTCAAAAAAGAAGAATCTTTTATACCAAAAACTTGTTCCGAAGGAACACTAAATGATTCTAACATTTTATCATTATGGCATGATTGCGCATTTGGCTTTAATATGCCACTAGAATGCTCAGAAACATGTTTACTATTTTTTGTAACATTTTTATCAAAACAGCACATTTTCATCATGAAGTTTAACATTGGATAGCGTGCTTACAAACGAAGCACGCTGACCATTTAAAGTCAGTTTTTTGGCTGATTGCTAGCATTCAAATGACTTGTCTTACCCTGTTGTTTTCTCGTCGATCTTGTCTGCACATTATATGTCCTATTTCGAAAGTTCTGCTGTCCCCTTCTGTTCTCCTCATTCACGTCTGGATCTTCAACTGCTATATTCTCAAAAGACACACTTTTACGACTGCCACCAGTCTCTGCAGAGGAACAAGACGAAATCTCGTCATTTCCTCCCCTGTGTCTTTTGAAATTCCTTTGGAAACGGCGCCCTCTTCTGGGCCAATTATAAATCTCATTCCTTTCGTAATCTTGAACATCCCTGTTTAATTTTGACTTCTTTCTGACCATCACTTCATTTTCAACTTTTTTTAGCTTTTCATTGATATCTTTGAAATTTGAT
This sequence comes from Protopterus annectens, assembly GCF_019279795.1. Lineage (NCBI taxonomy): Eukaryota > Metazoa > Chordata > Ceratodontiformes > Protopteridae > Protopterus > Protopterus annectens. The sequence goes on from NC_056729.1 coordinate 527,720,257, forward strand.
TGAAACACATTTGTGGTCACCTTGTTTTTTATATCTTGTTGTAACTCAATAATTTTACAATGCAAACTGTCCATAGTTCTTTGATTCTTTTTAATCAAAATTTTCAGCCAGTTCAAACAACAATCTTGTGCAGCTTGTCTCCACTCAATCAACAAGTCATTTTCATCTTCCTTAAAGCCTCCTGCAGGCAATTTGTCTATATGCAGACCTCTAGGTGTTATATTCAACATCACATATTTTTCAAGTAATTTGGAGTCATAGAAAACAGTCATTTATTTTGCCATAATACGTTCAAGATGCACAAATTCTTCAGAACAAAGTTCATTGCTGCCCCTAGTCCACAAATCCGAGGCAGCATATTTTCGCTCTCTTTCTTTCAATATATCAGCAAAAGAAAAAGTCTCACCACTCTGTGCTTCCTCTGATACAGACATCTCAGAAACCAAGAACCACTGGAAACCAAACCTCAAAAAATCTTCAAAAAACACCACAGATTCAAAGGAAAACACAGAAGTGGCTTTGATCCATCTTTATTCACTCCATCCTGGTACCTCAGCTGTTCGCCTTCAATGGGACACACCTTAACATTTTTTATATACTTTTATACATACATCAATTAACTAATTAAGCAATTAATTATTTCAGACATTTTAACTCTTTCAACACTGAAACATATTCCAGGGAAAGAAATACAGTCATTTTTAACCATTTGATACTCATTTTTTGCTTAATATACAAAATTTCTAACATTTATTACAAAAATATAATCATGGAATTAATACTCCAAATTTACAAGAATAATAAATTTCATTTATACAATAAATTATTTTCATTCAAAAATTATTTTCATTCAAAAATGTAATATAAATATAACATCCTATAAATCACTTAAGCTTATTAAACATGGCAAAACTTCTAAAAAAATGCTTAAACCATTCAGGTAGGTTTTTTCTTTGGTTTATTTTTTTTTATTACATTTTCGAACTTTTAAACGTTCGATCATATGGTATTGACTATATGACATTCAAACTTTTAAAAGTTCGATTATGTAATATAGATGCATATAAACAACTTTGAAACCAGGTCAAAAAATTAGTACTCAAAAACAAAAAAGAATATTTCTAAACCCTCCAAAACCAACATGAACATAACCCCAAGAAATTTTGGGGAGCAATCAACTCTCTACTTCATCCTGGAACTAACCATAATCCTTGCCCAAATCCTGAAAGCACACCCTCTGAATTAACCTCACTCTTCAATTCTTATTTCATCGACACCATCACTAAACTTACTACCACCTTTCCACCCATCACCACAGACCCATTAAACCCTACACTAGTACATACACCACCTACCACAATACCCACTTTCACACTCTCACCCATACCTACCTCTACTATAGAAAAGCTTTTTCATAAACTAAAACCATGCACCAATGGCCCTGATAACCTACCTGCAGAATTTTTACAACTATCTGCCTCCTCCATAGCATACCCCATCAGCATTCCTATCAATAGGTCCATTCAGGAATCAAGTAAACCTGATATCTGGAAAAAGGCTTACATTCTTCCACTTCATAAAGGAGGAAACAACTCTGACATCTCTAACCTCGTTCCTATCACTATCCTTTCCCTGTCTTAAAAATACTTATGAAATGCATTCACACCCAGCTCCTTAGTCATCTGGTTAATCAACTACTTTCCTCCACTCAACATGGCTTTAGGTAAGGGCATAGCACCAATACCACTCTCATTTCTTTCCTGGATACAGTAAATACAGCTTGGGATGCTGGATCCATAGTCTCTGCACTCTTTCTT
>NC_056729.1:527724573-527752073 GCF_019279795.1 Protopterus annectens
GAGAAAAATTCTGGAAATCTGTGGACAGCAAGAAAATCAATATTGAATGAAATATACCCGGAATGTTGACTGGAAGGCCTGATAGCTAAACCAAAATGCAAAGATAGGATGCATTAGAGAAGACATTGATGCCGGGAAACATCAAAGACAAAAAAGGGATAGCAGAGGCTAAAGTGGATAGACAGCCCCAGAGATTCATGAAGCTTGCGCCAGGCGCAGGAGTAGCATCGGCGATCTAATGCCAAATATGGCTGCCGAGCGATTCAGGTATGAGTTGTTTCCACATGCACTACCAGCGTACGCCAGAGCTGCACAGCTCTCAGCGAATGTATGCTAATTTCCCCATGCACAGCAGTGTAGCATGCAAATGAAGGTATATAGTAATTCATGAAGTGGTGCAGGCGTAGCATAAGCATGAAGAAATGTAAACCAAAAAAAAAAAACGGTTTACATTTTTTCAAACATAAAATCGGAGCCATGAAAGTGGACTAAACTTATGTATTATAATGTTAATATATGCCAATGGCTAAATGTATAGCCAATGGCATAAAAAACATGCACAACACATAAAAAATTACATTTAATGTCATGGCCACACTAATGCAAATTAATTTGCAGTGCATCAGTGTGCAAACAGGATCACAATGAAAATATATTTACATGTCATAAAACTACAATGTAACATAATTCATGAATTCCCCATAATAGTCAATGGCACGCATGCTACACCACAACCATGGTGCAAGGGATGTTAAGGTTTTGTGACAGTGTTCTGCGCGGTAACTAGGAATTAGTAGTCAATGCCATGCAAACGAGTCAAGTAATACTGAATCGCAAATTCCCCACCGGCGTAAGGATTTACCACACAACGTAGTGGTATAACACCAAGGTGTGGCCTGGAGAGAGGGGTGTGCCACCATAGCTGTAAGCACATTGGAGCATTGCTAATCCGGGTTGCCTGTTGCTAAGCAAAGCCGCAGGATAGGGGTGTGGAAGTAGCCATAGCTTTGCTTAGCTCAGAACACACAAGGTAACTGAAAGTGCATGTGAACGTGGATGAAAACGTGCTCGAAACCCGGTAAACGGTTGTGCGCGGCGTGCACCATAGCTGAAACAGGAAGGATACGGGAAGACAATAAGGAAATGCTGCAGCATGGTAATTGGAGTACAAATGAGTAATTAACACCTAGAAACTCACAGTGGGCCATAGACAACAACTAACAAGGCTGCTAGCAGCTACCTGCAGAACAGGAAAGGGGAGGTGCCATACAGCAAAGAAAAGAGAACTGTCACAGCAGAACAAAGCAAACTTGCAGTAGATCAGCTACATAACACATTTCCCAACACAATCCTGGGTTGTGAAAGTACAAAACAAGAAAGACGGCAGCTGGATGCATGCCTGACAATGGGAGGGGAATCGTGTTGAAAAGTGAAGTAAAGGGCAATAGATGAATCACGGCAGCCAAGTGTAAGTCAACACCAAAGGCCCCACAATAGCAGTACCTGCTGTAAAACCCATAATTAAGATACCCTGCAGCTGGAATTGCACATACACACCCAATTACACCAGCATCATCCATTGCACAATAGTATAAGGTGTGAAAGCCCCACACACACACTTGTGTATTCCCAGACACTCTGCACCATTGGTGTATACAGACGGGGAACTTTTAATATGTACATGTTAGGGGCTGCCATAGCTTTGATTCACCAGCATGTGTTGGAGACTGATGGTTGTGTGGAGGATGATGCTGACAACCATCTCAGGCACCGGAGGAGGAGAAGAGTGTTCAGACCCAAGGTAACCTACCAGGAGCTGCATGATCTGGACATAGTAGAGCATTACAGGGTGGACAGGGACACCAGACAGCAACTTGTTGAGCTGTGCCGGCCACGCCTCAGAGCCAGAAATAACAGAAGGGAACCCATCCCAGTGGACACGAAGGTATGTGTAAGCTTGAGAATATTAACCACAGGTACCTTTCAAAGGCCAACTGGGGATATCACGGGGATCTCACAGGCATCAGCATCCAGGGTACTCCACCAATTCCTGGATGCCATGTTACCACATGCCAATGAGCACATATACATCCCCTGAATGCAGGACGAGTTGGCCAGCAATATGCGTCTCTTCCACCGTGTGGCAGAATACCCAGAGGTACTGGGTGCAATAGACTGCACGCACATACACATCAAGACACCACCTGGTGAGCAGGATAGGTGCTACATAAACTGCAAGGGATACCCCTCCATCAACTGCCTGGTCATGTGTAATGCCCAGGGCATTATCATGGATGTGCGTGCTGGCAGCCCTGTAAGCTATCATATCTGGCATGCCTCACAGCTGTATCAGTTATTTTCCAGGGGGGACATCCCATATGGCCACATGGTAGGGGATGCTGGCGATGCACTGGAACCGTGGATGATGACTCCCATCAGAAATGCACACACAGCCACACAAGAACGCCATAATGAGGCACACGCAGAAACCAGAATCATCATAGAGTGCATGTCTGGGATGCTGAAATCACAGTTCCATTGCTTGGACATATCTGGTGGAGCCTTACAGTACTCTCCAGGTATGTGTGCCTACATCTTCATAGTATGTGCCATGCTACACAATATGATCCTGCGGAAACAGCTGCAGCAGGGACAGAATGGTGAAGGCCCTCACAGCCCACCACCATTGCCAAGGGCCCCACAGGCACAGAGAGAATCAGACCATGAACACCCTGTGCCAGCCCCAGTAGGCAGACAGAGGCGTGTCCAGTATGCCCATGCCTTGGCAAAGAGGGAACGTATAGCACACACACTGACAGTGTAGGCACTTAGGACTGACACCCTTCTCCACCTGCACACACAGCAAACATGGATGGCACACACACATGACCACCTGTAAATTGTCATGTATAGGTGGTCTACTGTGTGCATACTACATAGGCAGCCCTCAACTATTGTACGCACAACTGCAATTGGCACAAGGTAAGTCAATACCTGAACAGTAAATTAAGCTATCAGCATGTGTCCATACTGTATGTATTGGTTCATAGATACATAGGTAGGTACATGCCTAACTGCCCGAAGCCAGTCATAAGCATAGCCAAAAGGTGTCTGTTGTCGCCACCCCATTGATTAACTAACTGTCCCTCTGTGGAGCAGAGCCAATTGCGGGATCCCTGGGGTGTATTCACTGTTCCCCACCCACTCTGCAAGGATTCCCTGGAGTGTTAGTGAGGGGTTTCATATAATGTAATCAGGGATGTAGTTCCAAATAATGGGGAATACCTGTGACAGGAATCTGTCACTCCAGCATCTTCCAGTTATGGTTGTGGCAAGGTGTAGCTCATTCCAATGTGTGCTTCACTGTGACATGGATGCCCATAGTGGAGCATATCCATTAATTCTGACTTGGACACAGCTTTGTTGGCCAGCAAATATCATCCCTGAGTAAACGAAATGCCACTGAGTAATGCATGCATTTATGCAGTCTGGCAGCATAGGACACATGTCTGAGGGCATTATCCCTCTATGCGAGGTAAGTTCGTGGCCCTTCCAGCTGTCAGATGTGTCTTCTGAGGTACATCCAAAATGGGTTATCATACTTGATGATGTGAGTGATGACTGATGAGTAAAGGGGCACAATAACCTAAGTTTGTTTAGATGTCCTAACTACTTCGCACATATGACTGTCAAAGGAGAGATCACTATGTAATGTAGTCCCCACATACCCATTACGTCGTCTGAATTATACTGTCTGCCACTCATGTGTTAATATGTGTGTGTGTAGTTTCCCAAAATGGAATGACCATGCAGTATGTGGCCTTTAGCTGGAGGCCATCACTCTGACACGCTGTGTTGGTCTATGTGAGGCCCCTTGGAGGATGTCTCTAACAGCTGGACTGTCAGCTATGGCTCCCAGTCTGCAGTGATTGCCAAACACGGCCTGCTGTAGTCCACCTGTGTTAGTCTGTACCTCTGAGAAGTATATGGCAAACAGTAGGGGTCCCAGGACTGTGTCCTGTGGGACACCAGTTGTGACTAGTCAAGAGTTAGACCTGGCTGCTAGGCTTACCATGTGGGTTCTGTGTGTAAGTCTGTTGGTAAACCAACCTGTGATGTATGGGTGTATGTACCGGCTGGTGAGTGTAGAAATAATACCTGAGTGGGGTATGGTGTCAAAACCCTTGGCGAGGTCCAGGTAGTATGTGTGAACTACCACACTCCACACCTAAAGTCTTGGTGGCTGTAAGATGTCAAATTGGTTCAGTAGGCATGATTTGCAATCAAGGTGACCTGGATTGGGTCAAGTGTCTGGAAGTTACCATTGTCTATGTTCATGAGTGCCATGAGGATGCGCTCCATAGCCGTGCAGATCAGGCTACTCAGGCCTATGGGGTGGTAGTTACTATGGTCAGTTGTGTCACTACCTTGGTGGAGTGTAATAGCTGTTGCCATGTGCCAATGAATGGCGATGTAGCCTGTGTAGAGGCTAATGGTGAATTGCTAAATTAGGCGGGGGGGCCACTTTGTCTTGTAGTGTCTGCAGGATGGAGTCTGGGTCACCATCTGCTCCATTGATGCTCTGTCATGCCATTTGAAAGGGCCATTACCACCTGTATGTCACAGATGTCTGGGATACTGTATGTTTTGGGTATTGTTGTGGGCCCAGTAGAGGGTGAATCTTGCTCCGAATGTATCATCAAGTGTGTTGGTGATATCAGTAGGGTCAGTATATTCAGTGCGATATTGCACCAGCACAGTGCAAATCTGTGTGTTACTGCTTACATCCTTGACATAGCCAAAGAAGCCTTTGTGGTCATATTCCGAATCCATGCCTATTTACCTGTGGATGTCAGCCTTGGATAATTACATGAGCATAAGTATCTTGCTAATACTGGTCACGGACGTCTGCATGTCTTGGGATTTGCTGTTGTTCTGGACTACTGTACTACTTCTGTTGTATAGCCTTATAATGCAGGGGATCAGCAGACTGGTGTCCTTGTGTAGGAGTAGCTAGTCCTGGTTTACCATTGATGGTATGACCCATACATCTTTGTAGGTGCTTATAAAGTGCATTCATAATTCTGTCTGTATCTTGAGCAGTGTCATCCCTGAGCATAGTGGCTGTGAACCCTCCCACCTCTGTCATTAGTACTGTGGATTTAGCTGTAGGAAAGGTATTCACTGTGTGTTCCTTGTGTGGGGGGGATGGTTGGGAGTAGAAACCATCAGTGAATAGTTCACGGTCAGATCTAAACAGTGACCGGTTTACCTCTGCTGTAGTGCACCTGTTGCACATGTCAGTGATTACCACTTCTAGTATGTTTTCACCTCTCGTTAGTCTGTCTATCAACTGATACAGGCCATATGAGGTGATAAATCCCAGGAAGTGCTGGGCCTGGAAGTGCATACTCGAGTAGGTTATCCAGTTAAGTGTAGGGTAGCTGACACTGATCAATAACAGGGTGTCTGGTAGCATTGTCATGTTTACCACTGTCTCCAGATAGTTGTAGTGGTGCTCCCGGGTCATGGAGGATTATCTGTAGCAGCTCACAGTTTGCATTGCAGTCGTGACTGATGTCAGCTGCAAATGGATGATCACAGAGGTATCATGCTGCCCCACTAACTTGGAGGTGTAGGTATCCCTGATGAATATGGATACACCCACTCCATGTCTGTGCCAGTCCATGTACAGTGGCTGAAATGTGTGTTATGGGTTGTAGTCTGGTAGTGCTGGTGTGCTAACAGGAGCCTTATGCAGGTCCCAGTCACAGAACAGATGTAGATGTTGTCCATACTGAGGGATGCTGTGAGTGTTTGCATGTTGTGAATACTACCCCTGGTGTTGAGTTGCCTAACCCTCATTGGTTCCGCTATTGTGCAGTTTATGGAGGTGAGATCCACCTCTGAGACCTGCCCAAAGATGGCACCATGGGTGCACCAATAGCCTTGGCCAGCATTCCAAAGCCTTAGGCTGACACATGCAAGTTGGTATGGCATTGTTGCAGGCATGTATGCCATCTGTGCTTGTGTCCCATTTTTCCTGTAGGTAACCTACTGGTAAGCAGTACAAAACCTGAAACCTATACATGTCCCCTAGCTTCCAAGATAGGCTTTTGGTGTGATTATGTATCAGTAGTCTGTATGCTATTGCTGTACTTAACTGCTGTCTGACTACATGGTGAATGTACACTGTATATTGTGATCAGAAACCTCTGTATAATCACATATGATGTTGGAGATGGCCTGCACTGTAGAGGTTCACAGATAGGTAGTGGGCTATCTGCCTAAGGGCATTTAGAAGCATAGCTACAGTGTGGTGGCTTTACCTGCACCATTGATGAAGTAACTGAGCCTCTGTCAAGCATAGCCAATGAAGTGATTCCAGGCAGAATTGCTGGAAGCTGTTGAAGACTGGTGTGCTGTAGGGTGATAGGGGCACATAGTGGTCTCAAAAGGGCATGCTAACATGACAAACCAACAGCATTCAATTTCCCCAACAGGTCTTGCAGCTGTAGAACTGGAGTGATTCCCCCACACCCTGGCTGTATGTGTCTGGGACACATGATCCCAGGGGTGTATATACTGTTGGCCAGCCACACATCAAGGTTTCCCCTGAAGTGTGTCAGTGAGTGGCTATGCCAAATGTAGTTAGGATGTTAATGTATAGTCTCCCAATTCATGTGTCATGTCGATATTTCGAGAAGCTCACTGGGTGTGGGTGGCTCCGCCTGTTGTGTAGCCAAGCTTACACATAGGATTCATGGACATAGGAAATAGGTAGAAGGAACGTCAATGTCAATAGTGTAATGGCTACAGCATTTGCATAATATCTATGCAGTCCTGGTTCAAATCCCAATAAAGTCAGAGATGATTTACATGTTACATATTATACCTTAACCACAGCTTGCATATATAGGTAGTATTCCACAGAATAATAAACATTTGGAACACACAACTGCTGAAATGTGCGTTAATCACCCTTGCATTACCAATGCCTGCTCTGAGAGGTAAAATTACCACTGCCAGGATTAGAACACGCAACCATGTACACAATCTTCACAATAACCTACCACTAAGCTACCTGAGATGTACCAATGGCAGTTGTGTATACTGACAGGTTAAAACACAAAAGTAGGAATGTGTGGAAATAGGGCAAACCGGCATGTACCCAATGAAAGGTGTATGATATATATATATATATATATATATATAGAAATCAACATATATATAGAGAGAGAGATGGGGAGAGAGAGAGATATATGTCGATATATGGGGATATACATATATATGTATATATATAGATAGGTTAACAACATCTACATAACCATGGAGGTACATATAAATGGGATACCTACCAAATACCGACTGCTTGACGTACCGACGCATGTAATCACGAGGCTTAAAGTCCGAAAGACCACAGTACCGAAACACCAGTAGCACGAGGTTTAAAATCCCAATAGTAAGGGACATTTAGTCAGTGCTTCTGTTGTTGTGGTTCAGGTAGGTTACTGTGTGTAAGTTTGTTTTTGAGGGCTCTAGTATGTGTAATTGTGTTTTCTCAGTGTGGTGTGTATTCCTGGGGGACTGTAATGTGTGGGTGCGGGTTTGCTTTGTGCATCTGTTTGTGTGATCTAGGAGGTAGAATATTAAAGTAGGGGGTGTGTGGGGGGTGCAGACACCCACATGGGGGTGTAGGGGGGCTTGCCCACCTGCTCATACGTAGTGTAGGATGGTTTGTTTGGATGTGGTGGGTAGCAGTGTGTCTGTGTGTGCGTGTGTGTGTTCCATGTTTGTGTTACTTTCGCGAGTTACTGTCGCTGTCGGTAATGTGGGGTATGGGAGTCTGGACCCGGTACTGTGGGCGTCGAACTTGTGTGGTTTCGGGATTCTGTAGGTATCCCGTATACAGCGGTTGAAGTGTTCATATATGAGTATAACATGGACCATAGCCATCACACATTCTGCCACGACCAAACTTTATGAACAAAGGCTATGGAGAGTATATGCCTATACACTATTACAAATATGTGTTATGGACATGAGCCAATGATAGGGTTACCACCTGTCCCACTTTGCGAGGGACAGTTCCTCTTTGGGCGGTTGTGTCCTGACCAAAAATATTAAACGTGGCAAATGTCCTGAGATTGTAGGACATAATTATGTCCCATATGTAATGTAATAGTTGCAAGCAATAGTTCTTTCTGTATCTAAAATACCTACATGTTACAAGAAACAGGATAAGCAACTAAACTACTACAAGAATAAGCTTATATTTAGGCAAAAAAGTAAAGTTCTATCCCTTGTACTGACCGTGGGTTTGTGTTGGCCTGTAAAATCTGATGTGTGTCCCGAAAATGTCCCACAATGGCCATTTGTGGGACATTAGGCAACCTTAGCCAAAGAGGGTCAGTCACCAACACAACTCCAATGATTGCAAATACCTGTGACAGAAATACACAGCCTTCATGTAGCAACACTTTAGTACATTCCGATGTATTGCCAAAAGGATTCAAGGACTAACATCCCCTGCATGCTATACAGGAACCAATTAACAGTGCCTTAATGAATCAGCCTGTAGTCACCATAGTATTAGTCCACTAAAGGATAGGTGTTCAAATAGGGAAGGAACTCTCACGCACATATCGATTATGTATAAAAGCAGTTCCTACATCTGCTATGTACACCCACCAACATCACCCCCACACCCAAACAAATTACAATACAAACTGCAATAACATCACAAATCATTCACTCACTGTACGATATCTGCAGAAGCCTTAACATACCTTGTCAGAGACACATTAACATGGTCCTATGTGAAATAGTTGCTGTTATACAATGGAACAGCTGCTGATGTTACAGGGATTGTTTGCACTAATCCCCTTTCAGAGGGTTGTATGTACACCGGGAAGTGTTACCAATTACTGATTAACAGCACAGTATGATACACATGTACACCAAACCAAGAATGTCTGGTGAGCACACTGTAAACCACCTAACATTTCATGCATAGCCATACAGCCTTGAGCTGCCCAGACATCCTTGCCAGACTGAAACATCTGCAGAAGTATCAGGTACAAACAAACCCTGCATAAGTAGTAATGTTCTGAAATATAACAGCTGTACTCACATGTAGAACAACATCTTCTAGCCATTACACACAATCCACAGGAGTCTTGAAGCTAATATATCTCTGTTTGTCTCCATATAGCTGTTGAAATACATCACAAACTACACATCCAGGCTGTCTTCCTCAAAAGTAAGGCAAAGGGACAACGCCCAAGTGGAGTACTCAATTATACACCACTGTTGCCATGGTATTGGCTAATGAAGTAGCTGCACAGCTGATGTGCATCTAATTAACTACTTTGGAACACCAATTGGTGGTCAGGATAGCACGTTACCAATATTTAACTATAAAAGGATGGCTTATCACACATTCAAACCATCTGTATATACCAGCAGAACATTACAAAGAAGATGGAAACACAAACTGAAAAGGATTGAATTAACAGTCAACGACACCTCGGGTTACTAATAAGGTATGTAGAACACTCAGTATGTCTGTGTATGTAGTACCTGTTCTGTAATATTTAAAGTGTATGCAATGCATATAGTGGAAACAGTTATCTTGTAGTGATGTATTGCTGAGCATAGTAACACTTGTAGTATTTATGTGTGTACTGCTGTAGGTCACAAGGCAAACACCACATACATCACAAGGGATGCTATATAAGGGCATTGAACCCAAATATTCCTCACCAGCTGCTGTCAGTGGCAGGGCTGGTCCAACAAGTATGTGATATAACAGGGGATAGTATATGTTGATATATTGTAACAGTAGGCATATGTATGGGTGTATTACTGAGAATAACATGTTGAAGGTTGGCCCACTGTGCAATTATGATTTGCATTGTGGGATATTGTGCCAATAACTGCGTAATGTACAGTATTGTAGGCAGATATGTATTACAATTTACATAGCATTACTGTTATGTTAGTCAAACATTAGTTATGTCTATTAGCATTTACAATACACAATAACAGGATACATATGACTTGTAGTCACCCGACAGTTTATCAGCATGATAGCAAAGTAAAATGGAAGAGCTAGTTAACTGTCCATGCACATAAGACATGTAATAAGTGCAAAGGTAGGTACTAGGCTGTCTGCCCAAGGGTATTTATAAGCCTAGCTAGAGTGTGTTGGCTTCTGCCACCCCATTAGGTTAGTTCCCTGTGCCTCTGAATGGCAGAGCCATTAGTTCCCTGTGCCTCTGTCCAGCAGATCCACTGCAGTGATCCCCAGGGTACATGTCTGTCTCCCATTCATCCGTCAAGGTTTCCCTTGAAGAGTGCAAATGAGGGGCCATGCCTGATGTACATTGGAGCATGGGGAGTCTCCGGGTCAGGAATCTATCCGTACAACATGTCCTAGTCATCATTGTGGTTAGGTGTATATCCCTAGAGCATGTGGCTCTCTGGGTCTTCTCTTTAGGTGGAGCATATCCAGCAATACTGGGTTGGACATGGGCCTTGTATGTCAAGCAGAGATCACCTGTGAGTATGCGATACGCAACCGAGTACAGCTGGAGTTTCTTAGGTTGGGCTGCATAGGTCATCTATTTGAGGTCAGTAATTCTTTTGGTGTGGTACTGTCATGGTCTTCCAAGCTGTTGCAGTTGTCTTGTAATGTACATCCCAAATGGGGTGTTGTATCCTTTAATGGGTCTAATAAGTCATGAGTAGAGAGGCACAATGGCCTCCTTTGTTCTGGATGCAAACCCATTAGAGATTAGGGGGGGGGGCACATAGAAGAATATTCTAACCACCTTGTCATTATGGGTATCGAAGGAGAGATTGCTATCTACTGGGGTTCCCAGATCCCTTCTTACCTTTTCTGTATGTAAGGGACTAGCACCTATGTGGTAGTCCATGGGTAATTAGTTATATCCAAAGGGGATGACTATGCACTTTTTGGCATTCAGCTTGAGGCCATGATATTGACACCAGGTATCCGTCTCAGTGCGACCCTTCTGAAGGGTGTCTGTATCAGCTGGGGAAACAATTATGGCCCCTAGTTTGCAGTTGTCTGCAAACCTTTCAGCCAAAGCCCTCCTGTGCTTGCCTGTACATCAAAGAAGTATATACCGAAAATGAGGGGTCCTAGGACTGATCCCTGGGGGACACCACTTGTAACTGGTATACAGTCGGACCTAGGGTATGCAACTCCGACTGTGTGGGTTCTGTCCGTGAGCCACTTTTCAAACCATCACATGATGTAAGGGTTAATGTTCAGGTGGATGGGTGTGTTGATAATACCAGAATGAGGAATGGTGTTGAAAGCCTTTGAGAGATCAAGGTAGGTTGTGTGGACCTCCTTACCCTCATCTAATCCCTTGGTAACTGTCTCTAAGAAGTCCACCAGGTTTAGGAGGCATGGTCTTCCCTTAACAAAGACAAACTGGGAGAGGTCAAAGGTTTGGAGGTACCCAATGTCTCTATGACTGAGATCCATGATGATGTGCTCCATAGCCTTGCAGACCAGGCTAGTCAGGCCTATAGGGCCTATAGGTCCCATGGTCCATTGTGGCGCCACCTTTGTGGAGTGGGATAAATGTTGCTGTGCACCATTTAGGGGCACAAAGCCCGATGTGAGGCCATTATTGAACATGGTGCATAGGTGGGGAGCCACTACATTCTGAAGTTTGTGTAAAAAGCAGCCTGGGATGTTGTCCGGTCCCATGGATGCTGTGATATTGGCTTTAGAGTGTGCAGCTTTTACCTGCGTAGTTGTGATTACAGGGACTTTGCACTCTTCCTGTATAGATATGGGCCCTTTATGGGGTGAGAGGGGGGAAAGGTAGCACTGAACCTATCTGCCAGGATGTTGGCAATATCAGTTGGTTCTGTAATGTTCGTGCCTTTGTGCTGCAACTCAGAGCAGATCTGGGTGTTGACATTGAGATATTTGACATAGCTATAGAATGCTTTGTGGTTGTCATTGGAATTAGTGGTGGTTTTGTTTCTGTAGCTAGCTTTGGAGGATCTTATAAGGGATCTCACCTTCTTACTGAGGCTGACCAGGGAGATCCTCCACACATGGGATTGTACTCTCTTTTGCAACAGTGTCTTCCTTCTGTTGTACAGTTTGTTTATGGCAGGGGACCACCAGATTGGTTTCCTTAATTAGGAGTATAGCATCTTAGTTCTGTTTGGGATAGCACGATCCATGCACTCGTATAAGTGCTTATAGAGTGCATTTGTGTAGGATTCAACAGTTGTAACTGTATTGTCCATCTGCATGGGTGTCATGAAGTTCACCATGTCTGTCTTAGGAAGCATGAAGTTGGCTTTGTAGACATATTATACTGTGGTTCCCTTAATGGGGGGTGGGGGCAGGATGTGGATATCAAGGGTGTTCAGCTTATGGTCAAATTGGTCCAAAGAGGAGTTGACTTCAGGTGTGGAACACCGGTCACTCATGTTGGTAATGCCTAGGTCTAGGATATTGTTGCCCCTGGTGGGTGTGTGGATAAGTTTATCCAGGGCATTGGTGTTTATGAATTCCAGAAAGCGTTGAGCTAATGAGTTGGTACACGAGTAGTTTTCCCAGTTAATGGTGGGTTAGATTCAGTGAGACTATATGATGAGTGTGGTGTGGTGTGAATGTTTACCTTCTCCACCTGACTGTCAGGGTCAGTCTTGGTTGGAGAGAGCTTTACCTCCAGTTTGGATAGATAAATGCATATCTCACAGGTTGTAGTGTTGGCTGGTAGGTGGAGAGGGTTGTCTGTGTACATGAGGCAATGTTAGCATTGCCTCAAGATGTCCAGATTCATCAGATAGACAGGAGAGAACACTGGCAGCTGACCCTTGGACATGCCTGAATATAAAACTAATTCCCCCTAGATAAGTGAAGAAAGTGAGTACAAGAGCCATTTTACTCTAAGCAAGTGAGAAAATTATGTACAAAACATGTTTACCTCTAGGTAATGAGGAAGATTGAGTGCTACAGTAATTAGTAGCTTACATAGTGCTTACAGGTTCTGAACAAGTGCTGAGCATGAATAAGCAATCCAGATAGGGTCTTGGATAACATAAACACACTGCCACCCCAATAGGTACACAATCATATATCCATGTACACCACAGAGCCCCTGTACCCACAACTATGCAGGTACAAGCTGCACTCAGGCTGCATGGGACCTGTCCACATCCCAGGTTGCATCATACACATATGACAAAACAAGTTGCTCTCCACATACACATCATGTAAAACATAGCTTCATGTCAGGCTGTGTACACACTGTATGGTGCACACCAACAGGTATCACAACCCACAAAGGGGGAGACACCACTGATAATGGGAAGTACTGCACTACTACCCTGCTGAGTCTGGTCTGAAAGGCCATGAACCTTGATCAAATTATTTGATGTCAGCAGTACAGATGTAGATGACAGTAAGGTTGATTTCACACTGCATATCATAACCTTGCCAGATCATAGGACATCATCACCCATACTGTGTTCCACCTACACTCAGTATACTAGATGTACATTCCTATGTCACAGGATTGTTTTGTAATGGGACTGCTGGCAGAACCAACACTACAGAAGATGTCTGAATAATACATGCACATCACACCAGTGCTAGCTACAGTAAGACAGGGTTAATTAATTGCACTCCCCCTCATTGTAGTCCATACCACACAGACTAACAGAAGGCATCTGCCTATTGAAGTATGCGAATGACTATGACCTAAGAGCAATAGCCGACTCGGAGTGTTGTGGACAACATACAGAAGGGGCTTTGTGGGTGAGGTTTGTGTGTGACATATGGCCACAATCTGACAGCTACATATTGCATTGTCACCCCTATGTTAATAACCCTGTACCCATGAACTACCACCTAGGCAGTGGTCAACATAATGGACACTGTGTGTAAGGGATGCAGCTGTTCAGTTGTCTTTCCTGTGATAGTTACATCACCACACCTGTCAGGTAGTCGTATGTGGCAACCCTAATCATGACAGGGTGCCATCCATGAATATAGAGATCATTGTCCAGCCATATGCAACACTCAAGTGACCCATATCAGATCACATATTTCCTTTAAGGGGTATTGGCCATGTTCAGATGGCCTACACCAGCTTTCCCATTCCCCATCTCCACTATGTAGCATGATGCATACCCTGAATAAATCCATGTCCAACCCAGTGATGTTGGACATGCTACATGTGAACATCCTGATCTCGAACACATACTTCATGGACATCCACCTTCCTAGTACAAGGATCACCACATTCTAGACAGATCCTTGTCCCATACACTTTACATAGTCCTGCCATACTATGCATTCCTGTCCAGCAAAGCTGCACATCACCCCCCCCCCCCAGACATGGTGTGATGACCGCATGGTAAATGTATCATTAACCCTGTGGATCAGTTATGTGGCACTGCTCCACCTGGCCCTAGAGACCTGCCTGTCGGCTACAGCTAGGTAACCTTTCATCCTATATTCCTACATGGCCCAGGGCATATAGCCTACTAGTTGACTTTGACTGTACATGCTATAGTTGATATCCATCCCTGCAAATACAATCTGGCTAGCCAGTGTCCCATGTGTATCACATGTGCAACACAGGTGATACATGGCAGGATGCTGAATTGCTGTACAGTGTCGTGTAGATGTATATGGCAGAACACATACATGTAAAACCTTCCATGAGTAAGTCACATGTCATGTCCATTAAGGCAGTGTAAGTCTTTATATGTGACATATACACAGCATTAAGGTCGACTGCATTAATGTGGACACATTCAGCCATATGCTGATAGGTAGGAACACCAGTACAGGCAAACAGACATGCACACATCAAGACAGCATCCACATGGAGTATGAGAAATGTAATCAGGTGACACACACACATATATGGTGATAATATCCATTCACCACTGAGTGTCACATGTGTGTGACACAAGCATGTCAGTGGTGTCAGTGTCATGTAGAATTGCAAAGACAACTATTTCATCGTAATAAATATGATACACATGTATGTTCAGCTGTAGCTCTGTATGTCTCTGTGAGTTACTGTGACCTGTCTCCATCATTATGTCTTCCAAGTATACCGCGTACAAGGCTACCCCCTTATACCCGCTTGGAGGATGAGGCCCTCATCCCATACCTACATGACAATCATTATATCCTATTCAGCCATGTGCCACAGGATGCACAGCAGCAGGATGCCCTGTGGATGGAACTTCGCAGGAGGGTTAATGATGTGGGTGGCCACAACCGCACATAACAGCAGGTGCACAGACACTGTACAGACCTCATTAGATGGGCGAAACAGCGTGCAAATGCAATCGCCATGGAACAAGGTGCAACAGGTGATGGACCACCAAACCAGCCCCCACTCACACGTACCGAGGAGTTACTGGCCAACCTGGGGACACCTGCAGAACAACATCCACAAGCCTTAGCCGATATTGTGGAGGTGGGTGTCTCTCAACCACTGAGCCTGGAGTTGCTCGGTAAGTCACTACTGCACCTATAACAACTATATTCCATATAGTTGCATGTGTCACTGTACAATATATAATGTAACATCATATGCAAGGTATGTATACACACATGCCACATACTATAGTATGCTACTCTGTGTATGCACACATGTGCATACACCATAGTATAGTCTAATGTACTGGTATATGTGTTAACATGCATATTGCACCCTGTAGCTATCATACATGCATGGATAATGCTCATACTGCTGTGTTACTCCTATTTAGGTACCTTTGGCATTCCGCTGTGACAGCAGCCTGTTGCAGGTAAGACTGTTATTATTTATTAGGCATCGTAATGCACAGATCTATCTGGCATGTAGCCATTTATATTTTGAGGACTCACAACATTAGTGCTCTTTTTTGTTTCACATGTAGCCATTTACCACATGTACACATAATGTATGGTCCTGTCACAATATACAGGTTGGACCTGCAATGCATCACAGTGTCTACCCATGTGCAACACTTGCAAACTATGTGAATCACCGACATGAATCCTCACAAACTATCATTGCCAGATGTGTGGACAGCTGTGCATACAATGATGGAGGTGCTGTTCACTGTAGGGACATGTACTACAGATCAGAATTATACATGTGGGGAATACAAACAGTACTACACAGTGAGCTGGAGTATGGACAGCCCACAGGATTCACTGGTGTGGATCATAGCCCTGCTATGAATGTCACACAATGTGATGTGCTATCTTTACATGTCCATGACATCTAGTGGCCTGGCTGCAACAATGCCTAACTATCCTGAAAAACATATCCCACATACCAAACATACCACCCTTTGTCTGCATAACCCTGTCATCAGTGGATCATATGACATCTATGGGTGTATGTCATATGGGACAACACAGACGTGAAATAGATGCCCGTCACAATAATTTGGCCAACAGATGTACACACATGGCCATGGAGGATGGCCAGAGACATGAAGCAACACACACACAGTAGACTTGATGGGCTTGTGTGTACACCCTGTTGTACAATGGCTACACATGGTCCAACTATGGCCTTTGTGTAATGGTTATATACTGCAGATGTGGAACACTAGACATCCTACAGGCCTGTGCACATCTTGTGTAGGCGTGACATCAATCCACCACATAAGATGTGTTGAACATCTTGAGTGTGTCACAACATGACAGCAGTCACCTGTACAGTATCCACATCAGCCCACAGATACAGTACATTCCCCTTGCTGGTGCTGGACATCAGTGTCATCCTTGCTCCTTGTGTGTGTGTGTGTGTGTGTGTGTGTGTGTGTGTGTGTGTGTGTGTGTGTGTGGTACATAGATGTCATGTGGGACATGGTGTACCGACAAGTTCGCCATGTCTCCACACATTCCACATCATGGTTTAGTGTGTATACACCTCAGTGATGTGGGTCACATTCCACAGTATATATGTATTGCATCTGAACACAGTCGTGGCTATGAACTGTGTCTGTAACTTGCACTGTACAGCAATAGAGATGCCTCATGATTCCCTGCAATGGCCATGCACATCAGCTAAATGTGCAGTATATCTGTAGGGTGGACAGACAACACTGCATTGGGACATCATTACCCCACTGTATATTTGACAGGACACCATTGTGTTAAACATGTATGCATGTCATTGCACATGTCAGCAGATCACGTCATACTACATGTGATTGTCAAGGTCATATGCCACACATCAGGCAGGTGTACTGTTAACCTGTGCTGGTCTACATGGTGTAACACAGGGATGTATGCTAACTACTACTATGATTGTTTAATTTGCATGTATTCTGCTATGACACATGCATGCTGTTGTGTGCAACCCAGGGATGTATGATAACTACCACTATTATCATCTGCACTGCATGCCGTCTGCCGTATCACATGCATGTTGCAAGCCTTCTGTCATATCACATGCATGTTGGGTTCCATAGTGTGTCTGTGTGTGTGTCTGTGTGTGTGTCTGTGTCTGTGTGTCTGTGTGTGCGTGTATCTGTTGTATAGATTGTAATGTACAGTTCTCATCTGCCCCTCACAGGTGATGTAGGTGTGTTGCCCTCTTGCGGTCCATCTGATGTTAGTGTCCCCACAGACTCTAGCAGTGATGATGAATGTATGATTGAGGCACAGGCAGGGTTGTCAGGGGCAGAATCTGTGCCATTGGTTGCCATTCCACCTATATCCCCCTCATCACCACGCACAGATCCATGCCTACACATACCACATCACCAGTGGCCATAGAGGAAGGATAGTTGGTGTATGGTAGCTTGAAACAGGAAAGTGTGGGGGCTATGGAAGGTGTGCCTGCACACCATGGTGTCAGCCAACTGACTGGTGATGCCCCACACAGGCACGTGGCCAGTGCTGTTCATAGGAGGACCTCTGGCCAACATGCCACCAGGCGCATGATTCAGGCTGTAATGGAGGCACAGGCACATGCTAAATGGCATAACAGAGAAGATCAGAGGCTTTAGAGGGCTGCTGTCCATTCTTTAAAAAACATCCAGGCAATGGTAAATGCTCAACAGCAGATTGCTGAAGCTTTGGATAGATGGTTGGGTGACATGGTTGGAGTCCTTGACTGTGGCATGACAATCCGCGAGTGTGAGCTGTCTGTGTTGGAACATCTGGTAGGAGTGAGGCATCGGGCACGTGGACATAGGCCTGCTACATCACCTGTTTCAGGTCTACGTGAATGAGCTACCTCACATGTCCGCTCCCATAGTAGTGGCGGCAGCAGCAGCAGTGCAGCTGGTGCTGTGCTGTCCACACCATGACACAGAAGGTCACGTGCACATGGCCCTGGATGGTCCCAACAGGGACATGGTTCCAGTAAACAAGTGTCATCAGACAGTACCCAATCTGCACCTCTGCCTGGTAGTGCCCGTGCAACCCCTGGCAGGCAGAGGTCACATGTCCGTGGCCGGACACCGTGAACTGTAAAACCTGGCCTGTACAGTCTTCAGCTGTCAATAATACCTCTGTGTAGGCCAGACACATGCCAGAACTGTGTGCATACATACACGCACACACCGGAAACATATGTAGGGCACCACAACACACACTTGCATAACATCCACACATGCCCAATTAGATCAAAGGCCCTAACCCACACACATGATGTCATCCAGTGGTGCAGCCTAGGCCTCTGGCAAACATTACCACCATGTGCATATGATGATGCCTGTGCCGCATCCCTGACATCCACACCATCGGTGCAGGGACATGCTCATATGGTCTGATGCACAGGGTGAACAGACTAGGAAGATAAGTGTAGTTTACAATTGTTGAGTACTGTTGACAGGCAGCAGTCATACCATGTACTACAGGTGTACAATGCATTTCGTACTGTTAACAGTATGTGTCTTGTGTAACAACAGTAACTGCATGTTGGTTATGATGTTCTGCTTTCCTTCTTCAGGTCTAATTGCACGTGCCGGTGGATGTCAGTGTTTGCAGTTAGTGTCCCATATGTCAATGTGGACCACTCACAGGTATGTATGAATATACCAGCATGCACTGTGTAGCTGCCACATAACAGTGAGAATGACCCACGTTCTAAACACGTCTACTGATCCAAGAGCATGATAGCTGTGTATTAAGCTATTGTGGCTATGGACGTGACATCCATACTGGGTGATATCACAGATACAGTTACATGGAGTGGTGAGGTAAGAGAGCGGTGTAGCTGTTTACAAGGGTAGAGGCCATTGGGAAGTGTGATGCCTCATTAGGAAGCAGTAATACATGTTCCCATGACAGGATGCCAACACACAACTGCACCCACTCACTCAGGTATTGACACACATATTCAGTGACACAGTAACACACCCACACACTCACGGATTCACCAACATAGTAACACACACTCACACACAGTTGCTACTGTTGAGGTGAGGACCCCTCCCTATGTGCAAATCATCATTACAGTACTGTACACCTACATGACACGTCATAGAGAATACACATGTACAGGTAGTCAGTATGGCCTAAGATCGGGGACATCAACATGGATAGAAGATTGCATTGCCTGGATGGGGGGAGGGGTCTTATCAGTTCAGTATGGTAACATACATCCTCACTCCAGGGACCAGAAAGCCATACACACACACACACACACACACACACACACACACACACACACACACACACACACACACACATGCACACACTGTGGCATTCACTATTGAATACACCTATGTCACGCACATACAGATACCTCACATGTGTGAGATACACGCCCCTGCCTATGTCCTGCTTTCTACATTGCAGTCTGTACAGATATCTACACTAGTGTACAGGAAAGTGAGTAACAATTGAGATGTATTCCCCACCATACTTGACATATATGGACACACACACACAACCACACATGCCAGTACTGTGAATTAAACACCTGCCTAGCTCATGATATGTATGACAGACTTACAGTAGTATTGCACACATTACAAAGTGTACTGACACTTCCTTTGGCAACAGTGCTGATATATGCACACGGGAGGTCTTAACTGTTACAGGTGTCAAGTGATTTACCTTCGGTGTCACCCTGACCACTGTCTATGTTGTGTGTTATGTCCTTCAATTAATGAATCCATTGCTTACCGGTTACACAGGTTATTGTAGGACTGCTTGTGACACACCTGTGAGCTGTCCTCAGCAAACATCCATCTGCAAGGATGCCCCACCACTTAGTTATTTCCACACATCTGTCCATACCTGAGGTACATATTTCCGTACATTCAGCATATCACCATATACAGTTGGCAATGTTGAGGCTACATTGCATCTGCATGATGTACTAAGATACACGTTACCTGCATACATCAGCAACTGCACATGCATGGTATCTGAACACACACCACTACATGTACATGTGTGTAGGTCCTACAATCCTGTCATTTGGGCATGTTTGTAGGCATTGCAATTGGTGGACATGTGTAATGACATACATGACACATGGACTGTTGTATGATATGATAGGTGTAATGGGTGACCGGTATAGAGGGAATGTTACCTTTGTCAACACTGATATCACACCTTATGTACTATTAGCATTCAGCAGCCATGGACCTACATTCCATGTGCATGTGTGCAATGGCTGTAGCCACCTGTCTGCACAAAGGACAACAACAGCTATGCTATTTACATGTATGTTGTGTGTGTGTGGCATGTACATATCCAGGGCAGGTACATGTATGTCATATCCAAACATGAGGGTGTGTAGTGGTGTACAGCAACAGTCACCTGCTAATGCTGTAAATAACCGAGGGCCCCTGGTATGTGTACAGCTGACCTGGTTACAGACAGTGGTATCATTGCATTGCATAGCACATGATGCAACTGTGTCAGTACATGGGTACTCTCTACAGTTGATTTAGAGCTTGGTACAGTCCACTGGTCAAGGGTCACATGGCAGTGTACTCTTATATGTCCTACAACATGTATGGATGTGTGTTGCTGGTCCGAGGGCATGGTGGTGTCTGAGGTGTACATCCCAGAATGCAGCATTTGACACTGTGTCCTGCACCTGACTCATCTGTGATGCCTTTCATGGGGGTACCAATCAGTACATGTGAGTGGCCTCTATGTATGTGGGGACACCACTACCTGGAGCAGTCTGTACCTGTGTTATGGCCCATATGTCTGGTTCTGAGGTATACGGTGATAGTGCTATTGTGCACTACAGAGCCTTCAGCCAGGTGTTCCTCACTGCACAGATGTCAGTACTCCCCATTGTTGGATCTACAGTGAGCAGCTGTGATTATGGATGCTACTCATCTAGCGCTGGTTAGCATAAGCATACAATGCAGTTGTCCTCTAGGTGTCAGGGTGTTATCCTGTGTTTAGGACATTTGCCTTGGAATGGCACTATATGGGCGAATGTGACTTGGGTATTATCCCCACTCCCTTGAATCATGGATGCATGTGATATGTGTCAAAGGCCTGTCTACTGTCAGTCATGTCATCACAGAATGATAAACATTGGACAACCCTGTACTTAAGGCAGGACATTGGCTCATTGTCTTGATCAAGCAGTTTCACTCCTAGCAAGGCTCATTGTGTTGGTCAAGCAGTTTCCACTAATAGCAAGACATCACTGCGAGTGGTGGTATTGTGCTTGGCATAGGATGGTACAGCTAAGGTGATGGACAGCAGACATTGTGTAAAAGACCGGTGTCAGATATATGTAGAGCAGCGTTCCTGCTAACAATGACAACTACTAACACCAGAGCCCATTACAATGTGTTCTTTACATCTAACTGTAATAGCATGGCCACTGTGGCCTTCCGTGTTTAGAATCAGAGTGCATCCCAGACAGCCCTGTGCTACTAAGTGTATGAGCATGCCCAGTGACACCTTGTGTGGGTTATGTGCCTCTGTGTATGGGCATGGCCATTGTAACCCTGTATAATGACAGTAGTCGTCCATTCCACAGGTGGGCATACTCCAGGTCAGGATGGATTCCTACTTTAAACACACAGGTTCACAGGTATTTACATCTTAACTGCCAGCATCCCTGTTGATGTCCGCATTCCTAGAAGGTCATAATGACAGCCTTGACTCGTAACTATGTAGTATTGTAATAGTGATCTGTAGATAGGCAGGTGTTCCGTTCCCACTACTGGCATGTGTGTGTTTGTCCCCGTCTGCCTGAGGACTGAATAATGCTTTTAGACTGCTCACACTCCATACAATTCTTATACCCACCTTTGGCAAGGCTGATGATGTCACCCACCTACAAATACACCTCTGGGAGTGCTGTGTCCCAGTAATCTCGGTAGTGCATTCTGTAACTGCGAAATGCTGTAGTGTAATAAAGTAGTTAGGCTGTTGTTCTAATCCCAGACTTGTCAAGTGTGTGTGTGTGTGTGTGTGTGTGTGTGTGTGTGTGTGTGTGTGTGTTTGTCCCCATCTGCCTGAGGACTGAATAATGCTTTTAGACTGCTCACACTCCATACAATTCCTATACACACCTTTGGCAAAGCTGATGATGACACCCACCTACAAATACACCTCTGGCAGTGCTGTGTTCCAGTAATCTCGGTAGCACGTTCTGTAACTGCGTAATGCTGTAGTGTAATAAAGTAGTTAGGTCGTTGTTCTAATCCCAGACTTACCAAGTGTGTGTGTGTGTGTGTGTGTGTGTTTGTCCCCGTCTGCCTGAGGACTGAATAATGCTTTTAAACTGCTCACACTCCATACCATTCCTATACCCACCTTTGGCAAGGTTGATGATATCACCCACCTAGAAATACACCTCTGGGAGTACTGTAACCCAGTAATCTGGGTAGCGCATTCTGTAACTGCATAATGCTGTAGTGTGCTAAAGTACTTAGGTCGGTGTTCTAATCCCAGACATGCCAAGTGTGTGTGTGTGTCTGCCTGCGTGAGACAAGTACAGTGCTTTGTAGAGTATGCACTCTCTGTACAAATCACATGACCACCTTTGTCATTCCTGCTGTTGTCACCCAGCTAGGTATACATCTGTAGGCATGCTGCAACCCAGTATTCGCCCTAGTGCGTGCCCTAAACGCGTATTGCTGCAGTGTGATACAGTAGGTAGGGGTTTGTATACTGGACATGGCAAGTGTGTGTTTGTCTGTCAGAGCCTGTGTAGAGGTGGCTGTGAGTGTCTTACCACTAGACATGTTGGGGAGCGGATTTTGTAGTTTTCCTATATAGTGTCCGTCTTATGACACATTGGCCACCTCATGAGGAGTACAGCTGTCAGTCAGCCACAGGACTGTTTTGGCAAGCCATATCCCTACATCTGGCAATAGGCCTGGTGAACAAAGTATGCAACCCTACTAGTACCCTGTATATGTCCCGCACCCATGTGCCATGCACAAACAAACTTGCCTAGGATATCCCGCTATGTTGCTAGTACCATGCACATTGATGACAGATAGTAGGCATGGTGTGAATGCAGTGGCCTGCAGAGGACATGGCACCCTGTACAGTGGTACAATAGGCACATATATGCAGACATTGTGCCTTCACTATGTTTCACATTGGATGCCTGCAACATATGTGGTGCCATCAAATGTGATCCACAGAGGCCATACAATGCTGTACACATGTGCCCTGTATGGACCCATGCCACTGACACCATGGAATACCTGTATCCTACTATCAATACAGGTGCATGGTTGACCTGCTCACTATAAGCAGGTTTCGCCACACCAGGCCAGTATTGGCATAACGGGGGATAACAGGCTATGTACACAACATGTGCCTGCCAAAGCAGGTACACCTGTACATGTCACTGTACAGTATTGTGGGACATGCGCATCCCAGGCAATGTCCATGTGAAGGACTATCAAACATAGACATGGCATGCATTGCAAAGCTATGGCCGTACACATTGGTAACCAGGATGTCAAGGCAGATCATGCAGTACCCATCTGTGTGGGACATTGCAGACACTACACCCCTGCATTGCACACCATTGTTGGGTGACGCGATGCCAAGGATTACCCCTCACCCAGCCTTGTACAGCCATCTTGCACAGCCAACCACTACACACCCATGAAGCAATGCATACATGCATGCCAGTACTGGCACCTTGTGTCTGCATGTGGGTTATGATGCTCCCAACTACAGTCACTCCCAGTATAACCCTCATTGGCATACCAACAGATGTCAAACACTTTCACATGCCCTAGCCTATAGAATCTCCAGATATCCCCTGTGGTACATGTAGTCCTGTGCATTACTGCAGTGTGGCAAACTAGTTAGGTTGTGTATTTGTGGCCCTGGCAAAGAGTGTCAATGCGTGTCCATTAGAGAGTGTGGTTGTGGTGACAATGGCATCCGTTCATGTGGACAGCCATGTGTGCCACACCTAATGTATGTCTACTATATCTCTGTTGCAGATGTCACTCACCTACACACATATATGTTCTTACAGCACAGCAACATGTCGCCTTTGTGGCACAAGTAGTAACTTCATGCACATGTAATAGTAATGAGTAGTCAGTCAAGGGTTTGACCCCTGTACTGTGAGGTATGTGGCAGATGATGCTTAGGATTAAGTCTCCAAGCCCTTCCCTGGTGTACTTTGCCTGTCCCACCCACACACTCTCTGGTGGATGTGAAGGAGTACACCTGCTCAGCAGCAGCATGTGTATTGTAAGTGATGGACATGGTCAGGTGATGGCCTCTGCACCTATTGCAGTCCTCCTCTAGCCAATTGCATGTGGGACAGCTGTGATGGTGTTCCCATAGCCATTCACATGATAAACACAGTACACTATCTAAGGAAAACATGTTGGTATTTGGCCATGACAGTCGCTGTGAGTGGTACCTAGATGTGGTGTTTTGACACGGCATCACAGATGATATCTGTATGTACCTCAAACATTATACACAGTGGGAAATAGCCTAAAGACAGGAGGGTGATGTGCCACACATGACTACAACATGTAAGTGTAGCTATGCTGCATTGAGACTGCTGGTTGTTTAACATGTGTGTGGCAATGGCTATTCTGCATGTTTTAATACAGACATGACAGTACTCTGTTCGTGAGGGACCCCCATCTGTAGGGCCATCTGTAAACTGGTCAGTGTGTGCAACCATTTGTTTCCTATGTTACACACTGAACACACATCTGTGCACAGCAGAAGCATAGTGTGAGGACTGCAGACAGTACATGATGATAGGGATGTGTTACTGCCATCGCATCCCTGACTGGACATGTGTCACATGAAACAGTGGTATAACAGACACTGTCTGGGGTTTCCAGTGACAAGCCAATAATGGGCAACTGTTCATAGCTGCCTTCACATGTCTACTACACATTGTACAGATGGCATGCAGTATATATGCATGTGTTGTGCTCCCTCTGCAAATGTATACCATCTGTTGTGTTGGGTTGATGTGATATCTATGCATACTGTTGTAGGTAATCCTGTATGCTGTTTCTATCACTAAGCCATATGTAGGTTTAAACTGCAACACCATAGGCTGAATGTGTTGGGAGGTCCTGGAAGAACCTCCTGTCCCACTTCAGCTGACCATGGCACCGGGCACTAGCACATCTGGGGCCCAGCCTTGGACATCAACCTCTGTTGGCTCTGCACCACCTTCTGGTGGTACCACCACTGAGGATGGAGCATGCCCCCCCTGGGAGCAGGACCAGACAGGTACATGTCTGCTGTCATGTGGTCCCAGACGTGTTGCGTTGGGGGCTCACTAAGGGGTTCTGAAGCCAGACATACAAGCTCAAGGGTGGAGTGTCACATTTACAGGGTGATGTTGCCCCTCCTGGACAGCCCCCAGTACTGCCTCCTTTGCAGCTGTTTTGGTGCAGTGGCGGTTGCCCATGGCTGGGGACCTCCATCCCACTGTTCTCATGGGCTTGTGAATGCCGAACACCTATCCCCGTCTGGGGTGTATCCCCCCACATGGTGTCATATACCATCCCCTGTATGCTGTCTTTTCTGTGATCCTACCCTACCTATCCTCCACGGCCATACCTACAGTCCTTCCCCTACATCCGACCCTCACCTACGGAAACATAAGGCCAATTGGCTCCTAGAACAACATCTGCCCTATACATAGCTGTCCATTTCACACATGTGCCCACTGGACACATGTAACCCTTGTAATATGTATCACAACATACTCCTGTTATCCTCACCCCTGTCCCTCAGGTGCACGATCCTGGTATGCACATCACTCCTAAATGGTCCAGGTACACGTGATGAGGACGACTCCATTGTACACACAACACTACTGGTCCCTCTATGGTTACCCCATTTACCTTTATCATGATGATGATGTTGCACACAGCACCTTGCACGAGTACTGTTCACACATAATGATTGGACAGGTACTGTTGTGTTAATGTACATTACATGCACAGAGTGATGTATGCAGCAAATGTACAACTATTTGCGTGTATGAATGACACATGTCTGTCTGAGGGAGTCTTGAGATCACATAGAACAACACCACTACATAATACAGGCATCGCTGGTGTTACCCACATGGTATGTTCCTGATATATCTCTATATATGTATGTACCTCTATGCTGGACATAAACACTCACATATACATCTACATGATGGGATACATTCCTATACTGTTGAATGACTGCTCTTTATGATATGTTTATGGTACTGTCCGTTGTCTGTATATCTGCCATGGTGTATTGGTAATTCACATTAGCTGTGTGTGCAGGGTCCTGGTTCCGACCCTTGTAGAGGATGTTTATTTGGTTGCAGGGCAGAACAAGACCATTGGATATGGAGGGAGTAAGGCACATTAAAGCAGTTGGGAGCAGGTGTGCATGGGTTTGCACGGTGTTAAGCACTGCTGACCTCTGGTTACAGCTTCTTACACTCGGTTAGCCTCTATATTGCTTTACCAGTGCAATACTCACATACTGGTAGCCAAACACGTTTACACCCACTTGCTCCCACACTTGCAAATGCACCGACATTGGTGCTTGCATCTGTCACTCACACCCCTGGGTGGGAGCAAAGACCACAATATTATTACATCGGACTACTTGACTATGGTATCAGGAATGGCTGCCCATTAGGTGAAGGCATGGCGTTCGACTGTACGGAATCGGTGGCCTGTCCATTGAATTAATCATATTATTTGCATGTTCCTCATACAATCTGCTCCCATCTGGCTGATACATGGGAACCGAGACTCTTCAATATAGATAAGTAATTGGGTTTTGGGAGCCACATCCGTCAGTCGAGTCATGCTACCGCATACCTATTATAGGTTTGCCACCTTTTCAATTGGCCAAGGTGGGACTTTAGGGTTAACACCTGTCCCACTTTGCGAGGGACAGTCCCTCTTTAGGCAGTTGTGTCCTGCGAAAATAATCAAGACATAGCAAATGTCCTGAGATTACAGGACAATATTATATCCTAAGTTTCTTTAATAGTTGCATAAAACAGTTATCTTATATA